>NW_017534875.1:808074-809991 GCF_001853355.1 Bactrocera latifrons
AAATACAGTGATTTTAAAATCATCGAAATGTGCTCTTATTTACTTGCCCGCAGCTGTATTCACGTTTGGCTATCCGCCATTAATCACTAATGCAATACTCTAATGAATCGATTCATTTTGATTGCTGAATTAGCGGAATTTTGATAATTTCAATAATTGCATCTACTCAAATATTACACACATACCAACACAAAATCAACAAAAATGTATAAGTGTGTGTATAGTAATGCTTGTGATTGCATTTACTGGCAATTGCAGCGAATTCCGCAGCTGCTTAATGAATTAATAAACTTTTAATTAGCAAACCATTAAGCACCTGCACATAAATTACTTCACACACACACATGTATATGTATATGCATTTTAGACGCGCTCAAATTGGAAATAGCTGGTGCACTTTTGTTGTTTTTATTTGAAATATGATTTATCATTAGAATATAAAGTGCACACAATTTTCTGTTTAACTCTGTGAAATTTGTGAATTTCGCTGTGGCCAAATACCGTGCGAAATCCCATTGCTAATTGCTCTTATACTAAATCCCCATTAATATCCGCCCTAAATTAGGCAATGAAATTTTAATTTACTAACTGTGTACCGTTATAAGTAACAGCTGTGGTCAGGCGGATGCTAGATGAGTGAAAGCGCTAACAGCAGTTGAGGGATATGCCTGTGTAAGAGGAAAAGAGAGCGTTAGAGGGAGAGGGAGAGTGAGAGCTAAAGGGAGACAGCGCTTSGAACCAGAGGTGTTTTCACTGAATTTTCCGTGTAAATTGCAAGGCATTTGTGAAAATATTATTACATATGCATGTGTGTGTAACTGTGTATATATATATGTATCTGTAAGGGTGTGCTTGTGTTGAGGCACACCTGCTTATGTAATTGTGCCACTAAGTATTGTATTAACTAACTACCAGTGCTTGTTAAACTATTTATGCATACACTTATAGCACATGGATGTGTATGGGTGTGTATGTGTGTTGGTGYAGCTTTTCACGGTTAGTTTGCTGGGCCGGCCGTTTCAGCGAATGAGTTGTAGTTAACCGCAACTGTCAGCCATTCGGGGTCACAGCTGTGGCCGTTCACTCCTTTATGCGTTAATGCCGCAAATATTTTATATGTACGAGGCACGGCCYCGGCAGCTGGGGTCCAGCCTGCGCTCCATTTTGTCGAAATGGGAAAATTTCCATTTGCTAAATGAAATTTTGCGGACACTTCGCTTCGAAAGCGTACAGACAGACACAATTATGCAGAATTACAAATGCGCGCAATTCTAATGGCTGACACACGCACACGTACACACACACACATTTATATATATAAACACATGTAAAGGCACTCCACTCAACCGCAGTTTGTAGCGCCAATGTACCGTTAAAAATTCAGTTTATACACACACACACACAGTGTTAGTTCGACGGTTTATTAGCGCGCTGGACCACACGCAGCGTTTGGGTGTAAAAAAAGAAAACAACAACAACAATCAGCGTAACAATAATAAAACGCCTCTACAAATTGTGCTGCGATTATTGGCTGTTGACTTGTATGAAACCGCTCACTCTTGTTGTTGTTTGTTTTAATGTTTTTGTTATTTTTGTTGTTATTGTGTTGGTTGTTGTTGCTGGCACGTTTGCCTAAATGAGAATTTATTGCACCCAATACGCCATTGTGGCGGCAGCGCCTATTTYCACAGCTCACCCACCCTGCCCTCTCCACACACCGCTACCATAAATACTAAAAATGAATATATGTGTGTGTGTGTGTGTTTGTGCGCGCTTGGTCGCAGGTGCTTGCTGTTGCGCCATTAAATATGCAATTTTGCGTGTTCAAATTAGTTGGTCGCCGTGGTCCGCGTGCCGCATTTGTAATCCGATACTCACACAGTTAGCGGCGTTCACATGGCGCTGTGCATTGTTGCT
>NW_017534875.1:811491-815475 GCF_001853355.1 Bactrocera latifrons
AAGGACATTCGGTACCGATACACTTGATGATCTCAGTGTTCCATAAATTCACAAACAAATCTCTCGCATACCGTGGCCTACAASACTACACACATGCATTGCATAACTGGCACACCCATATCGAATTTACGTACTAACACACCTTCATACTCTTATGTAGGCATATATCTTTAAGATTTCATGCTCCCCATTTACAATAACAAATCGAATTGAATTGATTTCAATGGAATGCTATTAAGAAAAAATTAAATAAAATTGCGACGCATCGATTGAATATTGAATTGCRTGTGTGTGCATGGCATTGGATTGCAATGGATAATAAATGCAATGTTGTAGCAAACAAACGCAGAGTTGCATTCACATTGAACGAATAATGGTAATTGTCTCTAATTGAATCGAATTAAAGGTGCAATTGACAATGTTAGCGCAGCGGCAATGCGACGGCGCCAACGACTTTCAATGAGCGGACGCGCTCCTTCKCGCTCCTTCTCACTGATGATATATGTATGTATGCATGAATTTGTGTATCGTTCTAGAGTTGTGTGGAGGCATGTTTGTTATTACTCATATTCGAACGTTTGATAATTTACTTCAATTGAATTGAATTCAAATTATTCGTTCAAACGAATGCGTGATTGAAATTTTTAATTTATGTTCATTGTATGTGCGGTAAATTCAATTCTTCATACATGTCTATTTACTATAAGCATTATTGTATGCGTGTATGAAGTGGTGAGAGAAAAAGCGGGCATATGTTTGTTATAAAGATTGTCTGCCGCTGATAATCTCTATTAGATCATACTTATGTTCTGGTAAAATGCACTACATATTCTAATTTGCATATACATATGTATATATACTGGTACCACGGTTTATATTTACTTTTACATATGCGCGAAATATAATACATATTTATATATATTAATGATTTTAAACTGAYCTGTAACATTTTTGCGTACTTTAAAAATGGAGTGGATTACATGATATTTGATAGTCGAAAAAGTCGTTTCGTATTTCGACTTCAACTTATTTTTTATATTTATAATGAACTTTAATGAACCCATTATGTACCRTTTTGGTTGGTTGCATTAAGAGAGTTCTGCATTGACTGAAACAAATGGTATATGGTGGATGCATCAAAATTTCCCAGACCAGCTTTCCCAGTTTTTGCCGAGTCATTAAAGATGTGTGTGGTCTAGCGTTGTGCTGTTGCAAGACGAAGCTCTTTCTGTTGATCACTTCTGCGCGTATTTTTCGATTACTTGCTTCAATTTTATCATTTGTTGACAATAAAATCTAGAATCAATCTTCGAACAGGCCGGAGCAGCTCATAGATCRTATCGGATGATTCTTTTCCAATCCCACCAAACACCCAGCATATATTTTCGAAGCATCAATCCTGGCTTTGCGACCATTTGTTGAGCTTCACCATGCTTGGATCATAATCTTTTTCGCACATTATTGTCGTGTTTGATTCACTTTTCGTCTCCTGTAATCATTCCCTTCAGAAATGGATCGATTTAGAAATATTTTGTTTCAGCAAMAAGTCACGGATGTTCAATTCAATTCAATTTTTCACAGACAAGGTGCATCTTTCACATAGAAATTTCCAGAAGGGAAGCGAGCGAATCATTGTTATACTACACGAACTGAYACAGCATCGTCTTCGTAAACTTTACAAATTTTATTTGTGGCTTGCGTGGCATTCCTCCCTTTTTTGTACAAAAATTTCAAATTATTTCAAATTAAAAAATTTCTTCTTTATTTTCACTCATTTTTGAACACCTGTAACTTTTTTCAACTACCCCGAATTTAATTTTTTTTTTGGCAAATGAAGCTTAAAATCCATCCGCGCCCCATTCCTTATCCTCGAAACAGTTGTTAAAGTTAATTTCTGGAGTAGAGTTTAGTGCGTGTAGCTATTCGCATTTAATGTCTTCAATTGACCCTTTTGCTTATACTTCCCCGAGTCAACAACCTTTGCTTATATTTAGCCGATAAAACAATATTTTTCAAATTTGAGGTCGCTGACCATTTTATTTACATTCGAACTTTTTGTTTACATTTAGCCAAGACAACAACCTTTGTTTACACTTGCGATCTCTGAATACCTTGTTTACATTTCATGGGGTCATTAATACTTTTGTTTATATTTATTCGAGGTCAGTGACCCCTTTATTTACATTGCGTGTTAATGAYGTTTTTGTTTACATTTAGTCAAGTCCACAACCTTTGAATTCACATCACATCGAGGCGCAATAAAGGTCAGGTATGGTGCCTGTTTTTCTCATAYAGATAGAGTCAGCTAGCAGTGAAGTCGCCGCATGACTTTTAAATCTCACCACATTGAAATGCGAGAATCACTTGAATACTTGTAAGGCACGGYGCCTGCTTTACTTAGATGACAGCCAGCTTACCCTAAGGTCACCTTATGACTTTAAAATGTATACMAGAAATTATATAATTATTGTAAAAATGTGCTGAATTTAGTTGTAAAGATGAAAATTAAAAGATGTTTCTTAAAAAAAAACAATATAATTTTTTTTATCATTTATAATATTTCTTTTTGTTAAGAATTATACCATTACTTTTGCGTTTAACTCTAACTACAAATATATATATTCCTACAAATACTCAAAATAAATATCTTTATCTATAAAGAACATATCTACGTCATCTCCTTGCAGCTTGGTCCTGCTGCCGCGGGAAGAGGCATGTTCTGCTATCAGTGTCCGCCATCGCTGCATCCATGTGGACCGCATCCAKCGCGCTTGCCAACACTGGATTATCCGTTCGCAGCAACGCATCCATGTAAGTAGTTAATGTGTTTTGTATATATTTATAAATGTAAATATGTTTTTCAAAATATCTATAATCCATTAACAAATCTATATATYGTCATCTAAAATGCAAAATAACATATCATCACTTTTCATAAGTTTACAGGCGAGGGAAAAACGATATGGTTTCTATTATATCTTATATTGAAACAAAATTGAAGTTTTGGTTAGAAAATGGTTATATATTGGTTATATAATGGTTATATGATGGATATATAACGGTTATATATTGGTTATACCTAACAGCGGCAGCTGAAAATTTAATGCTACATATAAATCGTAAGCAATAAAAAACACAATTTCGTTTTCTTCAATAGTATTTTTTTTTTTGTAAGTTAGGTCATGACAAACATCTTTATATACATATATATGAAATTAAAGATATATCCAATATTTATATATATTTATATGCAATTAGGTTGTTAATAAACACATGTGTGCTCACAATATAATGAATTTTCTTTGCAAAAAACTGATTTACATATCTATTTACACATATTTGTAAGAACATAGACAATTTTTCGTCCCTTCACGCACTTTCGCAGGCATTTCCTATCACTTGGTACTCACAAGCCCTACCTAAAAATTAATAAAATTAGTGAATAACTGTAAAAGTGCAACAAGCAGCATAATAAATACACAAAATATGTGCTCATATGTTAACAACAACAAAAACAGCTATAGATATAGTGCCCAAAACGGAAGAGAATACGAAATACATAGACAGCAGCATCACAGATAAGATAAAAAGCCGCTGATAAGAGTGATGTATAGCACTAAACTAATTTCGCAGCAATTTTCGACRCAAAAGCAAAGCGGCCGATAAGCATCTAGAATGCAAAAGCAAAGCTAGAGGCTAACTTACGTTGGTATGTCTGTATATGCTGATCTATGCGCCGCTAACTCTTCAGCAACACCCAACTCAACTTTTACGAAAATATATCTGTGCGTATGTATGTATGTATTCATGTTTGTATACATGTTTATGCAACCCTCTATCGTTCGCTCGTGYGTCGTTTTCCTTTACTCTCCCTCAGCCGAACTCGCTGCAAGTCCTTCAAATGCATTAACGAATTATTCTATTAGCCTTTGCGTTCGGCAAAGTATTCAAAATATCGTATTACCAACAACAGCAACAACAATA
>NW_017534875.1:815990-820043 GCF_001853355.1 Bactrocera latifrons
AAAATTCAAAGTAATCATAAAGAGTTCGTTCACTTGTGTGAACTAAGCTTGCATTTTTTTGTATTTAATGAAATTTAATTGGTATGTTTTTTATTTAATCATAAAAAGTGGATATAATTATCACAGCTTATTATAGATCTGTAGATTTCATATATGTAAATCCTTTGTCCTCTAACAGTTCCTCTATTTCTCTTTTTGAACTTTCAGTCATATGCCTATTATTGGCAGCACATTTTTTATATTGCCATTGACCATTTTCCTTCCTTATTCCCCTAAAAGGAGAGTTTTTTGAATCTTGTAAGATGTTCAACCTCTTAGCGCCGAGAAACATATCCTCCCAAATCTCCCGGAATTTCAAAATTGTCGAAATTAATTAAAATACTGAACCTTGTCTTCAACACTTCAAATTCAGAAACTTACAGCGTTTCGAAAAAATGAGAGCCTGATTCAGGCATAAAGTGGATATGTGCGTATTCGTGGTAAAATCCGAGATTCCTTAATCATTCGGTAATACTTTACGCAACCCAAAACGCTTAATTCTTTTGTTGTAGTATTTACTATATATTACTTGTATAAAAGAGTCAAATAGCCTACCTCGAAATTTGGGGGTTTTCTAAGATTAATTGTCGATATTATGTTCCACAAAATTACTATGTTTTAATTAAAACAAAGTAATATTCTTGTTCATAAAAGGTTGAATGATTTAGCAAAATTGATTTCGGGCTGACGAAACTTAAAATGTGAAAGTTGTTAAAATATATAATAAAAGCCGATATTTCTAAATCATTCAGCAATACTTTACACCCAAAACGCTTAATGTTTTTATGCTATATATAATACTAAAGTACGTACAGCTGTGTTCATTGAAATAGCGGTGGAGATGACCTGTATGATTTCATTTACAAATTCTATTATAAAGACCAATATGAGGTAAAAAAATGTTCCAGAAGTGATAAATTATATATTTTTACATGACTTAGAAATTCTTTTGTGTTAATTTATTCYATATTTTTGTATGTAGTGAAGGGAGAGTAAAATAAGCCTCCCTCGAATGAATACCGCATATTGTGTTTTCCTAAAATTAATTGTYGGCGTTATGTTTCACAAAATAGCTATTTTTTATTTAAAAGAAATTCTCATTCATAAAACATGAATTGAATTTCGGGATTTTGCAAAATTGATTTCGGGATCCCGAAATTTTTCGAGAGTTGCTAAAATATTCTTCAACATATTGGTTTATTTGAAACAAATGTTAACATTATTGATTCTAAGAATTATATGCTTTTCGGGATTTTAAAGTACATATTTATTTCGCAATCTCGAAAATATTCGGGATTTAGAATGAGCAAATGCAAACTGATAAAACCTTTTTCAAAATATCCAAAAATAATTTTAATTTTTTTTTTGTAATAATATTACCATATCCTAAACGATGTAGCACGGTGGTAAAAAAGGAGGTGCAAGTATTTAGCCATTGATTTGTAAGTTTAAGAATTAATCATCGAACATTTTTTTTATAGAATATTCTTATTGATAAAAAAAGTKATATGCATTTCGGGATTTTGWAATATTGATTTCGGGAYCCCGAAATTTTTCGGGATTTAGCAAATGTAAATCGCTAAAATATTCTTCAAAATATAACAAAATAATTAAATTAGAAATTTTTTTGCAGCTTATAATATTGCTATATTCTAGAAGGTAAAATTCGATTGTAAATAGGAGCTGCATGTATTTCTCGCTTATATTCTCAGTTTGAAAAGTAATCTGCGTACATTTCTGTAGAAAATATTGCTTCGATATATCTGCAGTATGATTTGAGCTGTTAACCTACATACATTTGTATATGTATGTATGTTTGTGCATGCATATGTACATATGTATATATGAGGTTGGGGTTTGACCACTCTATCTGCACTCTCTCGCTATTGCAGGCCTTTAAGAAAATTTATTCGTTCTCCAATAACAGAAATGAAATTTATTGAATTGTAGTACGTACATACATCTATATGTATACATTAGGGTGATTCAAAAAAAAAATTTTTTTTTTTCGTTTGGTACTCTGAAAAGTACGTTACCTAGATACCTCTAGGGTAGCCTCTCCAAGAATGAGTTTTTAATTGTAACGGGAAGGTCCCCCTACTTACAGTTTTCTATTTTTTCTTATTATCAGATAGAAAAACTTATATCTCGCTTCCAGCTCATTGAAAAGATATTTTGTTCCTTATATTTGGTAGAAAATTGAGTGCTCTACAAAAAGGGTCTCTTACGATTTTTTCGTAAACCCAACCGTTTAAAAGATATTAACGATTAAAGTTTCATTATTTTTGGGAATTTTTTTTTCTTCTTATGAATTTTATAACTGAATCACCATAGTATACATACACACGTATATACATGTGTATATAAACTTAAAAATTGTCACTGCATTCTTTTAGTAATGAAARAGTTCCGATTTCGCCAAGGCCAAATGGCATTCTGTGGCATCACTCATATAAGCTCTTGCTCTCCATCAGTCAATAAGCGCTGAAATCGAATTGGCAACGATTTATTCGATTTGCGTAGAGCGTTGAGTGTTGGGACTTGCAAAAGCATTGCAATTACAGTTGAAGGACAAACCGAAGCGTCACAAAGGTGTGTCATGCCAAAGAGCAGCAGCAAACGAAAAATCAATTTTTCTTATTGAAGCAATTATCGAGATAACGCTGATTGCGCGAGAATGAAGAGAAGCCAAAAAAAGAAAACYATGCAGACGCTTGTGGGGTGCTAATTATATCGGAATGTGCATAAGTATGTAAATTGCTGGCGAGTGGAGCAGTAATATGTAAGCATAGGTATGYATATGTGTCTTTGTGTGTGTCTTAACGGCAATCAATGCATGTAATTGTAATTGTAATTACATTGTCGCCTTTGTCGCACGCGCCAAAGTGTCGCTGCCGTCGCCTCTCAGTGTTGTAGGCGGCTTTTCTTCAAAGCCAAAGCGGCTTCATTGAACGTCTAAAATCAGAGCAAAGCAATTTTTGGTTACGAAAATATTTTCATTCAAATGCAGCACTCACAATCAATCAATCAGTCAGTCAATCAATCAATCAACAGGCGGCACATCAAGCATCAAGCGCTATGATTTCCAAAACAAAAGCAGAAGAAGAAGCACATAAAAAATGAAAACTATCCAAGCCATCGATTATTCACTGCACAGCACCTGAGTCTGAAGCACATAACGGTACGCCATACTGCGTTGCTCCTGCGCCGAAACCGAGCGTATTGCCGCATTGCTGGCTTGGCGCGCATAACGGCACCGTGATTATTGCATCTGCGATTATTGAATTKGCATTGATAAATTTGCATATTCGAGTGTGTGKGTGTGTGTGTGCATTTCGATTGGTTGCGGAATTTCGGCGCGCAGCACTCTCATGCGTGTATGACCGTAAAAGGCGCCGCCGACACGCTGGCAAATAGCGCGAGTGTTGATTCCATTTTGAGGCGCTAATGATGCCGCCAAATGAAAGTGCACTTAATACATATGTGACACATATACATATGCATATGTACGTAACGATATGTGCATATAAATATATTTCTCCACATATGGTTATGTGTATGTGCSCGCTTGTGTGCCATGCCGCCGTTAGTTTTGCTATTTGCGCAGGAAATTGCGGTGTTGCGACTGTGATTGCTGGTGAATTCGTAATTTTCGGCAAATATTCATAAAAGCCGACACCGTCAAAAGCATATCAATGCTGATATAAAATAAATAGACAAATCTGTTAATTGTTAAATGGATATCAAAATTTACATAGACTCTTAAAATATTAATGCACATACATAGRAATGTGGTTGTATGAAACACAAGTACTTCCTTTGCTGTTTTAGTTTGAAATTTAACATGGCACTAGTTTCGTACYAGTACTGTTACTGATTCGTATGCGAGTAATTTAATAATAATCAATCAAATGTTGTTATACTCTCGCAACAAAGTTGCTAAAGAGAGTATTATAGTTTTGTTCACATAACGGTTGTTTGTAAGTCCTAAAACTAAAAGAGTCAGATATAGGG
>NW_017534875.1:820988-837414 GCF_001853355.1 Bactrocera latifrons
TCGTATTTGATCCAATTTTCGTCTCCTGTTACTATTCGCTTCAGAAATGATTCGATTTCATTTCGTTTCAGCAAAGAATTCCAGACGTCCATTCGGTCCATTAAATTTTTCACAGACAGTTCATGTGGTACCCAAATATTGAGCTTCTTTTGGTAGCCAGCTTTTTTTAAATGGTTTAAAACTGTTTGATGAAGCATATTAAGTTCCTTAACAATGTCATGGCTGCTCATGTGACGGTCGTGATCAGTCTTTTCCCTAATTTCATCGACTTTTCCAGCGATAGGTCGACAAGAGCGAGGTGCATCTTCCACATCGAAATTTCCAGTACGAAAGCGAGCGAACCATTGTTGTGCTACACGAACTGATACATCATAGGCTCCGTAAACTTCACAAATTTCATTGGGGGCTTGCGTGGCATTCTTCCCTTTTTTAATACACAATTTTTTAAATATAGCTAATTTCTTCATTATTTTCACTAATTTTTGATTGGTGCGATTGGTAGCACTTGAGATATACGACTGCAACGACATCTATTGACAAAATACGAAAAGCCACTCCCAATTGAATTAAATAAGACAAAATTAAAAATTGTTTTTTTGGAGCCGTGAAGCCCATGTTATGCTTAAAAGAAATCCTGTTAACGCTTTCGATCTATTATAACTTTAAAAAGAATATAATAGATTTATCTATCGAGAGGAATAGCTGAGGACTGTGAACATTAGCAAAACAGAGCATACCGTTAAGTTTTTTTGGTTTGTTGAACAGATCAGACAGCTTCCACTTCTAGGCAAATATTGTAGGGGCCATCACAGAGCACCTACCGTTRAGACTGCAAATTCGGAAAAGTGGAAAAATGTATTCGGCGTAATGTAGAGCATGCGCGAAGGGTGAAGAGATGCTTGAACATTATCTATGGGAATGCCCAAGATTCAACCGGATGATACGGGCTATATTCAGCGGATCTAAGTGCTGCAATTTAAGAGACAGTGGGCAGCTATGGTGGAAAAAAAATCAGTATTTTTTTATCAAATCCATAAAGTTGTGGAGTAGGGATAAATTTGGTTAGCCCAAGATAGCTTATGTGCGACTGCCTGCCGTCTGGCTTTCAAGCGCCTTATTTTTCAACAAAACGATCAAGGTTTATTGCCGGAAGGAAGGAATTTGTCGCTATTTCGAATYAATATTTCGGTCAGTACCAATAAAAAGCATGCGAATCTTGAAATTAAGAACCACAGAGAACTCACGTTTGTAAGTTTCTTTTTTTGAGTTACTTCAAAATTCGACGTTTATACTTCATTTGGATGTAATTGAAACCAAAATTGAACCAATTGCTTATGATTTAAGGGAGTTATTTGTATAATAATTGTACTTAAAAGGCTTGAGAAACACATAATAAAGCAAGTGTTAATTTATTTAAATATCAATACTGAAAGCTCTTTCGATTACTCATATAAATGTTTAAATATCTGAGAAACTTCAAAGTGGAATATACATATATTACGAATTCAAAATCAATCACAYCTCAACACACATATGCATTTCTGGGTATAAAAGTTGATAGCCATTACTAAATGTTATATTTATTTTGACACTTATTACTTAGCTTTTAGTTAACTTAATTATTTAGCCATACGCTAGAGCTCCTTGACAACTTCACCATGAAATATACAGTTAACGTGACRAGCAGACACCTGCTTGCAATTTAATCCACCAGACCTGCTTGGAATACGAAATCACATTAGCACACCTTCGAGCGAAGTGAATATTTACTTAAGTAAAGGGAAGMCCCTTACACACACTAATATGCAAGTATATTTACTGGAGTAAATAGATAGTTGCTTGCCCTGGAGCAAGAGATGTAAGCGCAAATATGGTGGAAGCCAATACATACCTGCATATACACAAACATRCAYWCATATAAATGTGTATGTGTGACTATTRGTATGACTATCTATTTGTGTAGATATTATATACATATATGTATTAGGGTGGGTGGAAAATTTTAATTTAMTGAACAATATTAAGAGCTCACACTTTGACAGGTTTATTTCGTCATTTCAGACGATAATTTCATTTCATTTAAGAAAAAAGTCTTAATTCTTTTTGAGCCACCCTAATATGTATRTATGTGCATCTGTTCACGCTGATAGTGAGTCCTAATATATCAGCGCTAAGATATAAGTATCTATWTGTGTATTTTACATATATACATACATATATTAGGGTGCGCCGAAATTTAATTTTAATTTCTTTATTATTTAATTAATAATATTATTAATATAGGAGCTCACACTTTAAGGGGCTTATTTCGTTATTTCGCACGATATATTTAAATAGTTCAAGAAAAAAATTAAAACTTATTGGGCCACCCTAATACATTTATCTGTTCACGCTCATTTTGAGTCCTAATAACGCAGCGCTTAGATGTGCATAAGTATCTATTTGTGTATATTACACATTAACATATATTAGGGTGGGTCGATTTTCTTTAAACTTTTTTATTACCTTGTTATAAATATTRAGAGCTCATACTTTAATAGGTGTGTTTCCTCAATTCGGTAAACRATTCCAAGTTATTCAATAAAAAAAATTTTTTTTGTTGACTCACCCTAATACATAAAATTATCTGTTCACGCTCGTATTGAGTCCTAATAATCCAGCGCTATCAAATATCGATGCTGTTTAGATGCGCGTACAGCATATTAGCACTTAAGTAAGCATGCTTATAACTGCATAAGTAGTTGTAATGCCATGTGCATACACATACTCACACACCTATGCACGTAAGCATATTTGCAAGCAATTACTAAGCGCTATGTATATTAAATTACCTTTACGTGCTTCCTTTGCCTTCGAGCAGCATTAACTGCAAATAAGTGTAATGCAGACACACTTWCATACACACATACAGACACACCTGTATGTTTATGTACATATGTATGTGTATATGAGTGTAATTGAATGGCACGGCGCTTGGATTTTGTCTGGCATGTTGTTAAAATCTTCGCTGTAATGTGCTCGTAAGTCGTCAAATAATCTTATTATCGCTTAAGTATCTAAATAGCTAAGCAATATGCTCACACACGCGCACTTTCGCACTTATGCACACAGGCAAGATTTGGTTTTAGTGCGCTAGTAAATATGAAGACCATATTTTGTGTTAACAACAAAAACTAGACAAGTTCAATTGCCAATCACTTGAGATATTGCAAGATTAGTTAGTAGTAATAATATATCTACGAGTACTTGGRCACTATAATCAACCGATTCCGATGATTTGTGRGCGGAAAATGTCTGTTCGTCGAAAACTTTTTCGGTACCGAACTTTCTWACTTTGAGTTCTAAAAYATATCTTAWGGAGATGATGGAGATTTATATKATATACTTATATCATAYCTTTACCWTAGAAAATYTGCTTACAGAGTGATCTGTTTACACTGGTACTATAGGCGAACCTTAGCGAAACATAAAGCGGCTTACGAAGGTTTTTTGATGTCGGCTACTCCTTGCTATAGCCTTTAATAGTCAAGTATATACTCTGTAAAAGGTTAGATTAGRATAAATGGTCGATCTTAACAGGAACAGTTTTGAACGCCGATCCCTTGTGTTACCTAAAACTCCTGTAAAATAAATTATATGGCCCTTACCAAACGAGAAAGTGAAACTTAAAACGGTTAATGTCAATTGCGCCAATAAAGAAGGATAATGACAATTTCGATTTGATTTAGGTTAGATAGCTGATTAACGAAGGCCATCAAAAAGAGGAACTATTGTGTTMGAAATACAAATTAGCATAGATGTTTAATTTCCATTCCGCGAGCTTGGTGGGATGTCAGAAGGTATCCAAGTGTTTAAGTCTTTAACCCCAAACGTTGGACAATCAAAACGGAACTGTTRGGTTGTTTCCACCTCATTTTCTTCCATACAGCTCCTGCAGATGGCGTCTGGTAGGATTCTCAGCCTTACTGCATGGACGCCAATAGCTCAATGGCCCGTTAATAGTCCCCAAAACTAGGGTAAGGGCGCTCCTTACCGAGCGAAAGGTGCTAGTGACCACTTGCGATCGATCTTGGACCAAAAGTGTCTTTCATGGCATGTTCCGATGGTGGCCCAGCGCTGGCCAAGCCTCCTCGAAGCTCAGCTATTTAGTAGTAGAACTTAACAGGATACGAGAGCACCGRTCCCTTCCCATTCTACCGATAGCGGTTCTAGGGTGCCTYTTCTTGCTACCWCATCAGTTTTACAGCTTCCTGGGATTCYGCTGTGGCCTGGCACCCATATCAGTCTTATCACAAAGACACTCGATTTATATTTTATTTTATTTATAGCGAGGTTAGGCACTCTTTAACCAGCCCTGAACGCACTGTTAATGAGTTTAAGGCTAGTATTTTCGCTCTGCTATATGAATGGATGGTTACTTCTCTGAAGGAGGCTGCACTCCGGAGCAGTAAATCTATTACCGCCTTGAGGGCTGCGACCTAGGCCTGGAAGACACTGCTATAGTCAGGGACTCTGAAACTGGGTTTTTTAGAGATCTCCAACCTTTCCCCCATAAATATCTTTGTGAGAGTTCTTACTTTAAATACGACAGTGGACAAACGTCGTACGAACTGTGCTATTTTAAGTTTGCAAAGTAATCAATTATGAAAAGTGAGYCCGGTTTCATTATTTCCACAATTCAAACGTGTCTGTCGAAGTTGTCTCCTAAATTTCATAAAAATACTATACCATTTTTCAATAGAGAATCAGTATCATACTTGGCAGACATTTTGGGAGAACAGTTTTGTTTCTATAAAAGAGAGTCTATAAAAGAGAGAGAGAGATTCTGGGCGATGCTGATTTGGTTTGTTGACTGGATCTACAGTACGTAAATTTCATATGCAGGTTTCATATCCTCAAGTCTAATATATAAATCTCTAGAGTTGAGTACAGCATTAGTCAGCCTATGAACCAAAACTTATTAATATTATTAGTGTTTATGTAATTTGAGGTTTACATTTCTTTTGCCCCTTCTTTTGTAGTATAACATCTGAACCATATTATTTTTTATTTAAAATCACTTCGAAATATCAAGATTTTCTAAAATCAATAACCTTAATCTCTGTCATCTCAATCAGTTAACAGATTTTCAAGAAGAATATTCTCTTATGAACAAACACTCAAGCAAACGTGTCAATTACATCCAACAGGCGGCAATGTGTTGACATTCCGTCACACTTAGAATTAAGAGCAATATTACCCAACACATATACAAACACACTCACCAAAAATCAAAAAAAAAAAGACAAATAAAATCACAAATCAAGTTGAAATCATTGAAAATCCACTTTATAAAGAAAAGTATCAATTTGCATGCCTAATTCAATTGAGTTCAATTTTCGAAAAACTCCTCGTGCAAATCTGTGAGCTTTTCAAGTTAACCAAATGCCATTTTCTAGAGCATACAAAGCCGCATAAACTTACAYATACATACATATACATATGTATCTAGGTACATATCTGTAGACTCTACACTTTTTTCACACTTAAAATTCAGCGCATAAGGCAAATTTTGTTTAAAATGAAAAACGAAAAAATCAAATAATATCAGACTCATTGATATTCCCCAAAGGCCTTAATGCCAGTGAMAATTACAACAGCAATAACAACGAACGTGTTTTGTCACGACAGCGCAGGACAAGAAKTGATGATGGTGAATGATACGGTATGCTTTTGGGGATAACGGTAGAAGGTATGCGAAACTGGCTGACAGACAAGTTGTTGGGATATTTTGTTGTAGGCAACGCATGTACATATGTATATGATATAGTATGTAGGCATGTTTATTASCAATGTTGTTGTTTCAATGTCATAGCTAATCTGTAGTTGGGTTTTGCTTCATATTTTTTTTTAATTTTAAAATATATATCGAGTTCCTAGAGGTTTTGAAAGACAACTTTTTCTAAAAAATCATAATGATTGAATGACTAATATTTTCTAGACCAGATTATTTGCCGTTTTCGACCCCACTGAGTTTTGAATTCAAAATCAGAAACATTCTCATTGAAATTTGATCATTGTATCATCTCCTTACTTCTAAAAAAGTGCGAAAAATGAAAAAATATAGGGTAATCGAAAAAGTCTTTTCGTATTTCTAATCAAACTTCAACTTATTTTTTTTTTTTACAAACTTTGATGACACAAATTTTGACCATTTTGGTTTATTTTTTGCCATTATTTCATCAGCGTAAAACTTTTCGACAAGTAATTTTCACAAGCTTCTCTTGAAGCCAACTTTACTCCATTGGGGATGTTCTCCATTGATCGAAACAAATGATAGTCCGATGGTGCAAGGTCAGGACTATATTGTGGATGCATCAAAGCTTTCCAGTTAAGCTCTCCACTTTTTGAGTCATCAAAGAAGTGGTCTAGCGTTGTGCTGATGGAAGACGTAACCCTTTTTGTAGATCAATTCTTGCCGTTTTTTTCGATTGCTTGCTTCAATCTCATCAGTTGTTGACAGTAAAATGTAGAATCAATCATTCTACCAGGATTTATTAATATTAATATTTTTAAACTGAAACTTTTAAAATCCGCCTAAATGTAGGCCACAAATTTTTATTCAAGCATTATGGTGCAAAATCGTAGTCTACAATTGAGCTAAAGTCCATGAAACTATTGTTATTCTAATTCTAAGATGTATATTATAACAATTAACCGCAAAAACACTTTTAAAATGATACCRTATATTTGATATTTTCAACTTTTATGTAAAATTTCGAAAAATTATCAAATATTTTCGAATTATTTTAATTTTCGTGCTTACTACACGCCATAAATTGAATTCTCAACAGCTTCATAACAACATATCAATGCATGCAGAGAGCCATAAAATCAATTTTACTGAACATGTGAAACACTTAGAAGCCTTAAACGTATAGCATTGCAAACATAACGGTTAAATGTGCGCATATCTGGTAAAGTACTTATACGCACTCGTACAAGCCACACAAAATGCTCATACTCTCCCATACAAAAGTCAATATGAGCGCAAAAAAAGCTAAGATCAAAATAAACGACAAGCAAAGTCTGTTGTCCTCCATAAGCTAGGGTAAATCAAATTCGAGCAAACGGGGGTGACGCCGTGTCACGGCTGTGTTCGCGTGGATGTGCGACTACAAGTACCACAGATATTGGCTGGATCGAAGTGTTGCGCACRAGGGTGTCTTGATGCTGTAGCGCTGGGCCAAAGCTGCTCTTGATTAGGCCACCGAAGAGTGTGCTTGCCACCAACAGTACAACAGTAGTTGTTGTTGTGGTTGTAACTTGTTTGTTGCTGGTGTTGCTGTTGCTGCTGCAGTRACAGGAGGAGTAAATCCTTTAATGATGGTTTTTGCCGTTATACCAACTGTCTGAAAATTGAATTATCTCCATTATGTGCAACTAACGAACAAACGATGTGAATGCCACGAGAAGACACACAACGAAGATACACACACACACATCCGTACAGGCTGCTGCAGTCAGGGTCAGGTGTAGAGTGGATGTAGTGAGCACATATATGTATATACATATGTATATGCAATACGTTGGCGTTCTTCTTGTAAATACTGTCACTTCTGGTTATGGTAAAATTACGCTGCTGACTGGGGGCTCTTGCCGTCGCTTGTTGATAATGTTCGATATTGCTGTCGATAGAACAAAAAAAAAAAAAAATCTTCTTTGCTCTTGGCCTCACCGCCTAAAACTCCCCAGTGCTCTTGCGAGATTACGTGGCTGTCAACGCGTACCCCCTTAACAGCTTAATATGAGTAAATTGTTGTTGATGATGATGAAGTCACAAGTGATGACTATGCTAGAGTCTGAATTAAACACGCAGATGAGTGTGCAATGAGCAAGCAAAATAAAGAAAACAAAGATGTAGAAAGAATATAAATGTATGTGTGTATATAACGGTAGAAAATCACAAGCGCAAACGGAAAGTTGGCAGGAAAATTCGTTAGCAAATTTCTGTGTGGGGTAAATGGCAACGCTTTTGCTATTAGGAACACTATATTTGTGTATGAGAGCGTTTATATGCGCTCTCCAACACACTCTCTACATGTTTGTGCGTGTTTGTTTCTGCCGTAAATCGTAGTGCACACATTTGAATCAATTTGTAATAAGGATTTGTTAATCCCGTCTCTTGACAAGTGCGGTTAGTTTACCGTCAAAGAGGTGGCATGAGTGTTGTTTTTGTAGCAAGAAAGCGTAGAGGTGGAGGGCGCTTGTCGGCATGCTAAAATACGAAAATTTGCTGCTTGATTTTCAAGAAGAGTGTCGGGGGTGTCAATGGTTGTTGGTTCATTGGTTTTACATGACGTTAAATATATATACACACATACATGGAATATATGGATGTGTTACATACGATTGTGTGTAGCAACTTGTGCCACCCTGTCTTTGATTGCCTTCAACGACTTTGCTTGCGTTGTGGATTACTGCTGAGTGCTTTGGTATTTCGGGCGAGCTTCGCAGGATAAGCTGTTATGTATACACACGCGTACATTTAAAAAGATCTATATATGTATATGTGAGAGTGAATATTCACCAAGTATTCGATAATGCATACTCTTGTGCTTAATATGCTTTTGCTTTGCTATTGATTTTCTTGCTGCTTCTGCCCTTGTTTTTGTCTTTACTTTTTTTTTTTTTGTTATTTCGACACATTTGACACAGTCGTTTTGGGATTTGCACTCAAAACTTAATTTGTGCTAATTGCCGCATCGTGCTGCAGGTTAAATATACAACAACAACAAGTGAGCTTTTTGCTTGTATGCAGTTGTACATTCATTTATATAAGCAGGTATGTAAATACCAACGTAATAAGGGTGTGTCTCAATTGTTGCACTTATTTGCATTTTATTTTATTAAAATGGCGGCCGGGATTGCGTAAGTTGCTGAGATATAATATAAGATATTTCAATATACCTTAGGCTTCAGGGCCGTGCATTGATTATAAGTGAATCATTTTGGTGTAAGAAATTTGCATATCAAAGATAAAAATATTTATTTATGAAAACTTATTCTCTTCTTCCTTATTTTTTGAGATTATTTGACATCCAAGACCAAGATTAGTTTTACTTTATTACATACAGTTCGTTTTTCATTCTTTCTTTACCTGACTTACTTATCCTCTCATATCTATTATTTCATAATTTCCTTACTTGCTGATCTTTCAATCTTTTCTTATACTAAATGCTCTCATTCTCTTAATAACAAAACCAATACGCATTTACACTCATTASTTTTAAGCTCGTATACATATATRAATGTAAGGATTGAAAATTTTTGTTTTAATTAATAAAGTTATATTCGTAAAGAATATACCTGTTATTATGTATATTGAATAATACAGTACATTCTCTCTAACAGCAAATAAAARCATAATAGACATAACTATGTTATGTTATCTATCAACTGACCATGCAAAACAAATATRCAATATGTTAAGACCTAAAACTTTTACATGAATTTATTGCTGTTAGTAGCCACTGCAGTAGAGTAACATCTCCGCTGTGCTGTTAAAGGCAGAGAAAACAGGTAAATTGTATGTTAGTTCATTTGAGTGTAAAGTTGACATTGTAAACAATATGTTCAGTCGGCGAAGTCAATGAATTCGTTAACACGAAAGGACAAAATTAGAATTTAGTGCGAAAAAGTTGTGAAAAAGTGTTTTTGGTGAAAGTTAACATAGTAAATATAAAAATATTTAAATAATTCAATCAATATAAACAAATGTTGGATGTATGCAACCCAAATTATTGATTTGCAATGGTAAAGAATGTGTATAACAGCAAACTGTGTCGTTCCAACTGCGCCGCGTGGTTTGGTTCGTTAACGTGTTCGCACATGCACATTGCAGACAGCATTTTATTATTGCTGCTTACAAGCGGCATGAAATCAAATTAAATTGATGAAAAGCAGTTTTAATCAAATAAAAATAGTTTTTTTTAGTATAATTGATTAAAAGTGTGCCCATGGAGTGTTTATTATATTAAAAGCATTTGAGTGCCGGTTCGTGTTCGGGTCGTGTATGCATCTTTTGTAATCGTGGTTTTTTTTTGTAGCAAAAGCAATTAGTATTTGGTAGAAACAAATGTTATTTAACTGCTTGTACCAAATTCGTGCGCGTGTGAAGTGAATTTTATATCGCGAGTGAAATATTAAWCGTTTTTAATKGATTGTTTGTGTTAAAATAAAACAACAACAATAATTAACGCATAGGTGAGTTTTCGGTGCCAATTTTAAATTATTTTTATTAATTGAAATTACAAAAATGTTCTTTTAATATTAGTATTTTTATTATTATATTACTAGAAAATAAGTGGTTATATGGTGAGATTGTAAATAAATTTTTAAAGATTTGGTTTCCTTATGAAATATTTAAGGGTGCTTATGAACAATATCGTTGTTATTCTTGTAAGCCTCTAATTTTTTAAGTCACGGATATTCACCAAGAAAATTCTMCGTCTTCTCCAACTATATTAGGCGACTGTTTTTGAAATTTAAATATGCCATATTTTCATCAAACGCTGATATCTCACACTCCTTATTTAACTCAATAAAAATTGTGTATACAACACGAAGAACATATGTATGTATGTACATATTTTTACCTTACCAAGAAAATGGTGCCAAAAGCAAATTTCAACAACACAAACAAATTGAATTTTAAAGCAGTTCCTCACAAGTAGGTACAGTGTGTGGCATGAATAAAGCAACAACAACAAGAGCCGCATAACTCCTGAATTGGCCGCAGCAAAAGTTGGCAAAATTATTTTCTAATTTAATTTTCTTTTCGACGCCATTTTGTGGGCATCGACTTGAGAGCGGAACGAGTGGCAGTCATACAAAATATCATCTGCTTTACTTGTACGAGTATTTTGTTGGCATTAACATAAAGTGAAAAGCTGACAAACCTTTTCGAAGTAACGMAACACGCAGTCAAAATAAACCGCACACTTGACCCTTAAGGCACTTAGGAATTACAGYCAGCCGAGAAGCACAGGTTATTTGTAGCTACACAAAATACGTGGAGTCGTCTGCTGAAGTCGTGGAGACGTTTCCTTYGCCAGTACGCTTCCGGCCGCAATTTCTACGCTTTCGTGTTGTTTGAACATTTTGTGTGCCGTCGCCGCTCGACTCGACGAAATTAATTTTCAATTTGTTTTAAATAAATAATTAGGTAGCAAATTGTAAAATTTAATTTCTGAATGTGGCACATTCAAATAAGAACGCACCAAGTGAAATGCCAAGCAAGCCAAGTGAAAAGGTTGGCAAACAGTGCGTTGCGAGTTGAAGGTTGTCGGCGGCGGTTTTGTTCACTTTTTCATTAAGCTGTTGCCGTTGTGCTTGTTGTTGTCGGCGCCATTACTAATTTTCAACGAACGATAATCGGATTAAGAATATTGCGCCGGAAAACATTTGCTAGGCCACCGTACCGCCACGCCGTCCTCCACCAGCAATTCGGCATCATGACCTTCCTTTGGCTCCACATAACTTRGTTACTAACCTGTGTTTGTTCGTGCCTGCGCTTCCTTATTTATCTATGCAAGTATTCATATATACATACATACATATATATATACTATCTATCTGTGTAATAAGCGAGATTTATTTGTGAGTCGTTTAACATTTGCCGAGTTAAGTCTCGGGGGAACTGTGTAATGCGTAGTAATGTTATTTAGTGCCAACAGCTGTTTATGCTCATACCACTTTGTCCATCTTGGCAGCCATTTTACTCTTTTACCTACGCTTCTGCTCGCTTACTGCAGAAAAGGTTAACTAATTATATTTGTGAATGTATATGTATGTGTGTGTACACGTAATTATGTGAGTTTGTCTGCTAGCTGCTATCCAAGCTTGCGTGTTCGTGGCTTGCTAAGCGGTTTTAACTCTCCTTAGTTTGTAAAAATCAGAGCTGCTCCCAGCGCCAAAAAGTATACTTATCATTTACATGCTAATTAATATTTAATTTGTTGAATAAAGGAATTTGTAAGTTTACTTTGCTCACTAAATATTAGCAATGCAAGCGTTGGATTGCTGTAGAGGGCTGTAGAGGGTTGGCTTTTCTAAAGAATTTGTGTTCTGTGTTAGACCTACTTGTATATGGATGTATAAAAAATATTAAAGAGCGAATTTATAAAAGCAGCATTTGGGGAGGAGGAGAAATATTTGTATCCTCGCGGTATTTAAATATTATTTAATTKGTGAGCTCCTACAGTTCTTATTTTCATAAACATTACTGTTCAGAGAATTTTATATGTGCACAGATATTGCAGCATGATTAGAAGACTTTGAGGGTTTGATTATATTGCTTACATTCTTCTGCGAATCCTTTCAAAAATACTGTCTGCTTAATTTCGACCATTGAGTTAATTTTKGAGGGATTATGGGCTGTGACAAAATTGAAAACCATTAACCCGATAGTCGAGTCTACGTAACCGGAACGAGCCCGGATTTTTTTCCGGTCAAAAACTGTCAACAAAGTTGTAAAAAGTATTTTTGGATATTTTTAAAATACATCACAAACTCTAATTTCTACAAAATAAGTCGGAATTTTAAGTATTTTGCGAGTTTTGTAGAGTTGGCAACATGTGCATGTTGGCTGGGCATTTCAAAATCTTAACATTATATATATTCTTAGTAATTTTTTTTTTAAGAAAGCAAGTGAAGTATAGTTTTTGATCCCCTTCTCTTTTCTTCAACTTTTAAATTCGATTTTCTACAAAATAGCCTCTCTCTTCTGACTACTAAGTTATATAATTTTAATTCCCCCCTGACTATACAACAAGCTTATAACAGCTTAAGAATGCCACAGGTGGAATAAGTAGACTATATCCTCTCACTAACACGTACATATAGTATATGTATATTTYTATTTAATGCATTTTGACCACTTTCTTATATATTCGTCTAAATTTTTATATTTTCCTCTCTTTTCATATTTAACACTACTGCGGTGTAAACTACACAACCACAGATGCAAGTTACTCGTATCATCCTTCCATACATGATGAGACATTCGTGCGACGTAAGCAACGACGTAATCGCACCACATTCACATTGCAACAGGTAAGTACGCCGCCACGTAGAGTTTAAGAGCGGATTATTTCACTTTTAGCAGTTTTAACTAAAACCAGAATTATTTTACCAGAATTTTTGCTTATTTATTTGGTTATTTCTTCACCTACATGCAATTTCTCATTATTAATTTCACGAATTTTCTTTGCTTGGCAGTTGGAAGAGTTGGAGACTGCCTTTGCGCAGACCCACTATCCGGATGTGTTCACACGTGAGGACCTGGCGATGAAAATAAATCTGACGGAAGCGCGCGTTCAGGTGAGAAAAACTTAATGTTTGCCATACTCTAGCTCAGTTAGCATGTGCATAAATAAAATTATCCCCTCTTTTGTTTGGGTAAATTGTAATGGACGTGTCTACTTCCAGTTTGCAACAAAAAATATTTAAATGAAATCAAGATGGGTTATGAATTTGCAGGCAGCCGAAAAGGTCATAAAATGAAGAGTGAATTTCTTTTCCTGCTAAGTGTTTGTATGTATTCGCATCAGAAACAATATAGATTCATAAATCGTATCAAATTTCACTTACTCAACCAGTTGTGCTACGCAGCTACGGCGCTTCGGCTGACGGCGCCTGCCAACAGTTATTCCATTCATAATCAGCCACTCACTCATTCAGGCAGTCAGTTATGACTGCGTTCCCCCCTCCRTTTGCGCATTTATTGCCTTTTTAGCTGTTCGCCTTCTCAGTTACGCCTTGTGATCAAAGAGCGTGTATGTGCTTTAGATTTTTTATCCACRTTGATCCCTCCTATTGCTTTTACACTACGTTTTTGCTTCAGTCCTATCAATTTGTCTGTAGCAACTTAGCCACTGCCTGTTAGTTTATTATTAATGCATGTGCGTATGTAARAAATAAATATTTTTTTACAGTTTCAAAATTGAAGTAATAATCCTAAAGAAATTACACGTAAAAAAATAATGGAAAAGAATTTCAAAAAATTGAACATATAATAAAAAAATCTATGAAAAACGGATTTCCAAAAATTTTTTTTTTTTAATTTGAAAAGCGTAATYTATCTTAAAACAATTTAACATCCACTTCAAAATCACTTTCTGAATCAAGTCTAGCAAAATTAAACCCTTTTAGTTTTTAAAAAAATTCAAAAAGTTCAGATTTTTGGACTTATGCATTTATCATGCAGATGTTTTCGTCAAGGAAAATGTAGACTTGGTCGATACTTGAGCCACAATTGCTTCAAGTTAAATACTCGGTTGAACTGGAAGGGAGTTTATTTCGAAAACTATTTGCAAACTGACATCTTCGAAGTGTTCGAGAAATCTTCATAGATTATTTGCTAGAAAAGAAATATCGAAGCCTAGAAAGTGTTYTACAGGTAAACCTCGAAAACCTTGCGGAACGAAATTCATTCTCTCAACTATGTTTCTAAAAATCTCTCGATCGAAATATGTAGTCTTAGCTGTCTACCACTTAAGTACATTGCAAAATACTTCGCCATCGATCGAGGTTCTCATAAGCTTTGGTAATATCCTTGCAATATTTATATATTAGTTTGTCAAAAAAGTCTTGCGGTATTTTCGCTAGTTGGCGCTGAGAGCGCGTAGTTCTAGTTTTATTCATATCGGGTCGTGCTACACCTTTTTCTAAAGCTCATTTCACGCGCTAACACGTTTTTTGGTTGATTGTCGTTTCTTTTAAGTCGTTCGTGAGTTATAGCGTCGCAAACATGAAGCAAAATAAAGGGAAAATACGGCATATTTTACAGTACTACTACGATAAAGGCAAAAATGCATCTCAAGCCGCCAATAAYATTTGAGCAGTTTATGGACCCGATACAGTTTCCATTTCCACCGCACAACGTTGGTTTCAACGTTTTCGTTCTGGTGTAGAGGTGGTCGAAGATGCGCCACGCTCCGGAAGGCATGTCGTCGAAAATTGCGAAAAATCGCTGAATTGATCGAAAGAGACCGGCATAGTAGCAGCCGTAGCATCGGTCAAGAGCTGGGCATTAGTAAAAAAAAAAAAAAAAAAATTTTATAAACAATTGAAAATTCAATGAAAAATACCGCAAGACTTGTTTGACAAACTAACATGTGGTACATTGGTTGAAGCTGGTGGACTCAAGAAGACCAAAACTCTACCATGAGAAGTTCATAACTTCAGATTTCTAATATATTTTTATAAASTTAAGTTAGTAGAAGGAAGCCGGCCACCCTCGTATATTCATATTAACTCATTTCGGCGACAAATTATAATATTTTATCATAATACAATTCTTGCAGTGTATCATTTGACTCATAAAAAAATTATGACTCAAATTGAAGATTTCTCACAAAGAAATCCCCAAAAATGGTTGCATTTTTTGTTTTGTTTTGAWAATTGAATATTCACGTGCAAAATGAATTAAAATAGGTTTTGTCCTTACTATTTGTTATTCTGCAGAAAAAAGGATTAATTTCACTGAATTGTATTTTACATCAACAAGAACATAAAGCTCTTGCAAAAGCACAACAAAGGCGATAAAGATGTAAATATAAAGGCTTTTTTWWTTTTTTTTTGTCTTATTTTGGCCTGTGAAATGGACGACAATTTCACCTTTTTYGCATGCATTTTTTATGATTTCATATTCAGTGAATTTAATCTACAAATTCGAATATAATTTTGAATATGAAAAGGCCAGCCGTCGCTGTCAATGGAGTAGGGGACGCATAAGAAACTGAATTTGTGATGGGGTTACTCAGAAAGGTATTGATATTTTTATTGTGATGGTCCGTTTGGGTTATAGTAGATGAAGAACCAGAAAAAATGTCAATTTAAGTTGAGAGACTAGTTCGCGTATATGCGGACACACAGACATGGTTAATCGGCTCAGCTCGTCGCGCTGATTATTTGCTAATATATGGGTATATACTTTATCAAAACTTCGACAAAACTTTTTAAAAACTTCGTGGCAAACTTAATATATGCCRTTCAGGATATTATAAATTATTTCTTGCTTCTATCTGAAACTAACAGCTAATATTTTACGTCTACCTTGACTTCACATGGCAAATAAGTCAGAGTTCTTGAGGAATAATAAAATCTAGACGAACGTATTTACATATTCTCACAGGAGAAAGAAATCTTGGTGGTTAACCGACCGACCCAAAACGTGAAATTATCCAAAGAACCGAAKTATTCTGTCAATAAATTCGTCTTGGCCGTGGTGCCGTCTTMTTGAAACCAAATGGTGCCGAGATCACGGGCTTCAATTTTAGGCATCAAAGAGCCGGTTATTAAGGTYAATGCGATAAAAGTCGCTACTAACACTTATGTTTTCACCGGCAACATTTTTGAAGAAGTATAGACCAATGATTCCACC
>NW_017534875.1:837636-846957 GCF_001853355.1 Bactrocera latifrons
ATTACCAGATTAATATATTCGTTTAAAATAAGGAGTTTGGGTTGGTTTTGTTCAACTGTGGACCTACTTCACATTCCATGAGATCTGGTCATATATTTTTATATCTCTATTCAAGTTCTGGGTTACCAAGCCCTAGCGATAACCTTCAAAATAACAAATAACTAAATATTTTCTGAATATTGTTAAATTGGAAGACCTTTAGAAGTTCCGGTAATAAGGATTACGAATTTCTACAATTTTTGGGAACCTCGTTTTGTCGTCAGATAACATTTTCAGGTTTATATTCGCCTTATTTCTAATTTTATACTCCAGAATATTATTTTCTTTCGATACTCGTGCGAATTATGAAAATTTTTTATACTCATATACATATAAGTGTATTTTCGGGTAGCTTCCTCATACGGGATACCTCCTTACAGGACATGCGCAAAAGCAGTTCGTCAACCATTCCACGCCCCAAAGAGTCAAAGTATTTCCCACAGCATAAGTGTATAAGGAAATATATTTTTATCCAGAGCATAAAACACACACACATCCACACAAATGAATTTGTGTGTGTATGTATTTATAGCCGCACCAGTCAAAGGAAACTTTAACGTAATTGTTGAGCAATAATTTTGACACTTGATACTTTGAATTTAATTTTCACAAAAACATAATCGCACGTCAATTTTCCACTTGTCGTACACGTGTGCCTGTCAAACTAACTGAATTACAKGAAGCGAAGGCGGAGGGCGTAGGCAAGGAAAATGTGTGGGCATGTATTTTCGGTTGGGTTATGCCGGTATGTGTAAGATGCGGAAGAAAGCAGCGTAAAGTCAAGTTCGCCAACCCACATCACACCAGCGCTCACCTCACACCATCATCTCAACTTCGGGTATAACGGCGTCTTTTATTTTGTCATTTTCTCCGTTTTTGAAAATTATTTTGTAATATTTCCAATTATTTTCGCACATTTTGCACCAAGTTATTCACATTCCCCAGCTGGGGGCTGTCTTTATCTGGCGACCGCAAGTTTTAATAAAACTTATAGCTTCTTCTGTTGTTGTAGTGCTTGACATTTGTACTCAAGCGGCGACTTTACAACTACAAATGTCTTAATAAATWAATAAAATATCCTTAAAAGCAAGAAAAAATGAAGTTGAAATGACAAATGTCAGCCAGTCGTCGTGAAACCGYCAAACATTCATACAGTTACTTATTTTTTTATTTTTTATTTTCGCTTACCACTCATTCACTCGCACAATGAAGCTTTGTTGGGATTTCGATAATGGAATGAATAAGTGCCAAAGTGAATTTTGAGTGCTTGTTGGATTTTGATGAGGGTGAGCTCCACTCTGAGCGGCAGGCGAGGGCCAAGGCTGAACTGTGTCGGGATAAATGGTTGTAAATGCGCGCTGTTACAGGATTTAAATGCCAAAAAATACAAAAAAATCTACCGTTTTGCGAACCACAATTACTTAATGAAAAACGGAAAAATGATTTTTTGAAATAAAATAACGAACCGTAATGCAATTTGTGTTTTTTGGCGCTCCGTTGTGGTTACTGCAGCGCGTCATTTGATACTTTTTGTGTATGGTACATCCGTTYGAAGTTACCATATATAATATAATATTTTCTGCTCGGCTTTAAGTCCATTTGTGGCATAATTTCTAAAAATGAGGTTATATTCCGTAAACTTTGTAGGTTACATTATAACTTTTAGCCTTTGAAAGTGTATTCTGTAAATACATTGACGAGAATACAGTCACATTATGACAGACCTTACTACGACCTCTCTCTGTAAAATATTTACTGGAACTGCCTCTCTCTTGGTAAACTCATTCAATCCTCTAWTTACAAAATCTATTTGCACGACCAACAACTTTCTTTCGTTCTTGACGTCATTCGCTAATGAATTTTACTAGCCATACTTAGKCWMMRGGSYTKGKTYCMRSYKSCYTTKRKKKTKKTKSYTTYYTWMMRSYWRYCCSRRKTYYMMMWTYYKWKKYKRMMRSCCYTKKWRSYWRGRAKTYSGKYCYRKYYTTKKKSYKGMYWWTTTTWAGSYYSKTWRGRAMSSYKSCCYTYYYYYSRAAMMRSMAAAWYYYCSGRMYTYYWWTWMMMYTTTTTKKTKKTKRWYCKRWYYMWWWTTTKGRWYCMMSSSKWKTKKKGGRARKWARKTYWMYTTYCMRGGKKSCSGRAMYTWWKGRWKGRRKTYCSKTYSRRSSKKGGSYWAWTTWMCSRMCCCMRSCMRKKRMATCATCAACAAGCACGGATCTCATGACACCTAGACCCAGCCCCTACAGCGCAACCAACCATAGTGCATTTGACCGCTGTGATATTGAGGAGCAACGAACACCCAGATAAGAATTCAGACCTTAGTTAGAATCGTTTCAGCTGAAAATCTCCCTTGTCTTTGTGGTGATACTGATATATCACCAAGCGACACCCTCGGGGGAGGGTTCAGTGAAGAAGTTTTGCTAGCCATATGAGAACCTAATGARAATGGAAGGGATAAGTTAGTTTTTGACATGCCGCGCCCACGTTTATAGTATAGCGTAGCAATTTAAGTTGGTTTAGTCATGTCCGTCTGTCTGTCTGACTATAACATAGTTCTTCCCAGGGCGATACGCTGATTACGCGACCCTACGACTTTTCGGTACAACGTATGTATGTAGTACGATTTGTTTTTTGCTTCAAAATAGGCCTCAACTTCATTCTTTTGAGATCTGTTAACCTCAATTCATTGGTTTTTGTAATCGTTTTCGCTGACTTGTCACACGGTGCATTATTTTTAATATCGAATATAAGGTCCTATCGAACGAAGTGTGTGAAGAACTGAAGCCCGCTGATTGGACCTTATCAGTGTGGMTTWAGATCATKACACAACACCTCTTCGTCAKGGACRATGACRTCATCTAATCARTCGGCYTTAGTAGTGTTCGATAGAAAGGTTTTTCGGAAGCAAGAGAACACTCCAGCTTTGAAGGTTTTCGATTCAGTACCCGTCGGTGGAAATAGAGGAAGAGAAAGACCAACTTTCCCTTGAAAATATATGGTGCAACGTCCGGTGTGTTTAACGTGGGTACCTGTTGACGACAGCCTTACTCCATGCCGCTCAAAAGCACAGCGGATCAAATCAATGCGTTGATAAGCGTCTTGAGAATGCTATGCATTTTCAGTACCAATTGGCAGTGTGGCATGGACACACTAACCACCTTGGTCGTGTTCGAGGCAAATCTAAAACCTCTACCGTGCTTTGGGTCCGGCACCCGGTTGGAATGCAACTCCACATTCAACTGACAAGTCAGTTCTCCCGCATTTGGGTTTTAACCACAACCACTACGATACTCCCCGAGGGGCCAGTCCGCATGAGCAGGTTGGAGTTACCTCCAAGGGCTTCTGCTCCCCGTGGTGCAGAAGGACTTGGTATCTCGAACTGGCACCGAATAGCCARCGAAAAGCAAAACCGASGGGAACACTGATGTTAACTCGGCTTTAACCGCGTAAGCGGTGTCTATGCCAGTAAAGAAGAAKAAGAATTTATGGTGATTGTCGGGTTTTTAGCGCTTTGTAATTGTAATGTGAAGTATTAATAACTGTGGATTTGCGTCATTCGTTCATAATTATATGAAATTTTATTTTACAGCTACCATTACAATCCATTAATGGATGTAAATATGTATGTATATATAGTATATGCGGTTCAACTAGTAATTTGCATATCTAGTTATGAACGTAGGTAGACGCTATATTTCAGTTTGTTTACATACACCTATACACCTATATACCTATATTAAATATACATATATTCGCTTGTGGTGTATTTGTAGTTCACGCCTTAATCAAACTCATTGTCAGCACACTTGGCAATTACCAGCGATAATCGCTCATTTGCGTTGCTAATTTATTTAGATCGCGCTCATTTGCCAAGTTGTGTTGCAAGTGTTGATATTGCAACTGCGGCACAATCCGGCACACTGGCATAGACAGATTAATCGCCGGTTTGTGCAGAGATTTGGTTGCAATTTGGCGACGAATTAGAATTCAAGGTTTCAAGACACAAAGACGTCACTGAGACGGACGCGATTATGTTTGTAGACACCTAGAAGGGGCTCGGGTTTATTAGCTGCAACAGCGCTCGGTCACTAAACACTGTACTTGGCACGGGCACACTTGTGTCTGTTTATAGTCTAAACTTAGATTTCCTCAATTTTGCGTTGCCACACAGCTCGCAGCTTGCATTAAGATGGCAGCAGTTGACACAAGCTTGTAATTGGCCCTGTTCTACTATGTGATGTGTGCTTGTGTGTTTGTATGTAGCGCCTGTGTGCAAATCTGCTTTCATTGCAGTGCGGAAACTTGCCAATTAGTGGCTTGCCGATGGCGCTTCCAGCCTCYACTCGCTCACAAGTGCCTGCAGTTTGGTCGCCGTCATTTTTTTCTTTTGTGTTTTTGTTTTTTTGTTCGCATAATGCTTCTTTGTCGCTGTGCTCTACTTATGCTCACATGTAACTGTCAATTTGTTAATCAGTGCACTTTTTACTTAGAAGTGTGTACATATATGTATATATAATATATGYGTGTGTGTTTGTGAGTGTGCCAGCTGTAGTAGGCCGCACTTAACACTTGGCGCGTGGCAAATAGGCGACACTCATGCACGAACGGAAGCGCCGCGACAAACGCTGCTTATTGCATCAACGCCTTTAACTAGTAGTTAGCCGCTGTAGCGGATCCCACTTGAATACTTAGAGCTCTAATAAGAGTTTTTACTTACTATATATAGGTTGTTCAAAAAGTTCTCAGAAGTCGGGTGGAAAATATAAATATAAAAAGAAAAAGATGAAGTTCAACTTCATCCAAATCTTCTGAACTTCTTGAGAACTTTTGGAAATTTATTCCATAACCTAGCTGACTTCAAACTTATGACTGTCAACAGTGACGTGGGAGCCAAGTCGCGAGTGTGATGACTGTTTGTTTGATAACAGAAGATATTTCGTCCTTCCCTAGTTCACTACCAGACACATCTGCTTCGCTTCCTACCATTGTTGGTGTGGTTGTTGAGGCCAACCAGAAATCGCACGAAAGCAAGTCGCTTTGTCTGAAGCCTCGTTTGGTGTCGAACGGCTCTGAGGGGTCCCACCCGATCCTGACGGAGCTTTTGGTATTGCTCAATTTCACTTTACACAGCCGGAATAGTCATTGGTCAATTGTTATTATGTCATTAATTTTAGATATTGTATGTAATTTTTTTTCCTTTACTTTTTCCTCCACTGGATTGGCGAGAAGCTCTACAAAGGTCCGAAAATTGTTGAGCCTTTCAGGTTATGTCATACAAGTCATAGGATTAAAATATGTATATCTGAGCCTTCAATCAATTCCTCATTTTTGATCTTCCAATCTTATTAAAACCCTCTAACAGCAAGATGTTTTCCATCTTTATACGTGGGGCTTGACATAGTGAGCTATCATCCATCGATATTTTCATTAAATTTTTCATACCACGATGTTTCATGCATCTCAAAGGGATCACGGCCTGTCAGTATCGGAGAAGTTTAACTAATTAACACCATCTGACCGTCGCACATACAGTTTTGCTTCCTGAAATAGCTTTCAGGACGCAGTTATTTCAAAGTAAAGATATTCAAGGTTAGAATTACATTGAATACAAATGTCCAAAATAATCAGACTTGTTGTTTCCTGTAAATCCAAACGGTTATTACATTGTAAATTTATTCAGTATTGCCCAGCCAACACAAAGGATGGCGCAYCTTGTTTGTAATATGTAAGGAAGTACCACCATACTTTTGTCATTCTCTCAGCATCCTTAAAAGTGATATTGTTATTGTCACTTATGAAAATGTTGCTGTCACTTATGATGGCACTAATTGTGGTTATACTTAAGTGGACTTTACTTGCGCAATACAATAATATTTAGCGCACCTCTTTGCACTTTTACACATGTATTTCCGGCATAATTTGCAACACAACAAGCTTTGTTAAGACTTCCTAACCATTAATGCATCCACTAATGGTATCTTTGCGTCGACTTTAACACGTTTCGCTTAATGAGCACTTGGCTTGTTACAAATTATACACCCGTGTGTTCTTATAAAAATATATGCGTATCCAATTAGTGACGGAAGTTTCATAATGTACTCAAAAATTTGTTGTTTGGGTATTGTATAAGYATGTCTAATTATTATTTTACTGTGAAAAGTTTTTCCGTTTTAATTTTTGCTTAGGCGAGTGCAAACTAGGGTTAAAAATACATAAGAATCTCATTTTAACACCTGTTTGCTTGGAAATCATCATTATATTTCTGTGGTATACATATGTATGTGGTGATGTCGTCTTACGAAGGACGATGCTTGCCATATAGGGTATACCACCTCACTTATTTTAAAATCTACTGTTAAGGTCAAGCACTCTGAAAAATTCCAGAAATACTGCCAGGTTCCAAGTCTTTCGCCAAAAATAAATCAAGATTCGGACCTGTCGTGGAATCATAATCATAATTGCCCATAATCAACCATTTCTTCCAACGCAAGTCAGTACTTATATCAATTTTTTGTTGCATTTACTACACGCCAAGGATTGCAAATGACATTCAGATAACAATTTACATTAAATTCGGCCAAATGTCATAGTTTTCTAACTCACCAAACTGTTGTGTTGTCTTAATATGGTTGTATATGGAAATTGTTAGTCCCATTGAAGCTTATAATAACGTTGACACAATGTTAAGCTGTATATAATGATCTACGCTATACAAGGTACGTTCCAAAGTAAACGAATCTAGCGCCCCCTGGTAGCGCCATTTATAAGTCCACTGGTGCGTTAGAATCTGCTATCTTTGAGAGTGGTTTCAACGTTTTCAATATGGTAGTGAGGACATAAATGACGATCAACATGTGGGCCAATACCGGAAATTCCATCGAAACTGTGTGTAGATTTATCAAAAATCATCCAAAATCATCATTAATATTCATGGAAATGGAATTGAACATCTCCAAAACATCGCTTCAACGAATTTTGATCGAACATTTGGGCTTACGAAAGGTGTGTGCACGGTTTATTCCGCACAAATTGACTGACGACCAAAAATTGCTCAGAATCCAACATTCGAAGGACGATTAATTGACCAAAAATCACATTTTAACCATTAACCACTTCCCGTATTCACCTGATATGGCAACGTGCGACTTTTTCCTTTTCGGAAAATTCATTTCCCATGAAAGGAAAACGTTATGCAGACGTAGAGGAAATTCAAAAGGCTTGTACCGGCATACTGGCGGCCATACCGGCATGCTTTTGGATCGTGCAAAAAGCTGTATTGATGCAGAAGGAGACCATTYGTTCTGTTTATTTTGAAAACACCTCGTATTTTTTATTTATTTTAAATGTAGTCCTAGTATGAAGTATTTTATATTTGGCGAGATATATTTTTTTTCGAAATTTCATATATTAGGTTGTCTAAAAAGTCTTGCGGTATTTTCGCTAGTTGGCGGTCAGAGCGCGTAGTTCTAGTTTTATTCGTCGCATCGGGTCATGCTATACCTTTTTGGAAAGCTTATTTCACGCCCTAACACGATTTTGATTGATTGTCGTTTCTTTTAAAAAGTTCGTGAGTTATAGCGTCGCAAACATGGAGCAAAATAAAGAGAAAATACGGATTATTTTACAGTACTACTACGATAAAGGCAAAAATGCATCTCAAGCCACCAGTAAAATTTGTGCAGTTTTTGGACCCGATACAGTTTCCATTTCTATCGCACAACGATGGTTTCAACGTTTTCGTTCTGGTCGAAGATGCGCCACGCTCCGGAAGGCCTGTCGTCGGAAATTGTGATAAAATCGTTGAATTGGTAGAAAGAGACCGGCATAGTAGCAGCCGTAGCATCGGTCAAGAGCTGCGCATGAGCCATCAAAAAAAATTTTATGAGCAATTGAAAATTCAATAAAAAATACCGCAAGACTTTTTTGACAACCTAATATGTAGATTATTTCCTAAAAGAACGCTACCATATCTGAAGATTTTTTTTTTAGTTCGAACCATTATATCATACAGCTGCCATACAAACTGAACGATCCGAATAAAGTGCTAATATGAAAAASTTTTTCCATTGACGAGATATCGTGAAGAAATTTGGCCGGGACTATATTGTCTGAAACAATGATGAAATCTGCTAGGAAATCGTTCAGATCGGACGACTGTATTATATAGCTGTCATACAAATTCAACGTTCTTATTTGGATACTTTGTTATTTGTGACGGTGGGAGCTAGCGTTTTTTCTTTGTTTTTTTTTTTACGCTTAAAACCAAATGCAGAGCGAAGTAAACAAATTTCTTGAAAGATTCACAATCAATTTACTCATTTAAATTAGTGCTCGCGAGCGTAAAAAACAATTTTACCAACAATAAACAAACAAGCAACTTGGCAAGGWAAACAAATAATTGTTTCGCATGAAATTAGCTGAGATTATGAGCAAACAATTTGTCAACATGTGTTTAGAGAAAAGTATCCTTGTGTCAGTGCGTGCGTGTGCGTGTTGAAACAAAGGAAACAGTTGCAACAATAACCAGGCAAATGCCAGCAAATGGTGAGCGCCGCCGGCAGCTAACAGCAGTCGGCGGAGAGGTGCAGCGGRGCGGCAAACAACAAACACATCACTTCAAGTCAACCGCATCACTGAACACGTATTGTTTAAGGTGTGTCGGTGCGTTGTGCACCAGAGAAAATATTGTTGCAACCAACAATAATTACAACAAGTATGCACCATTAGCTTCCGCAAACAATTTACCCACTCCCTTTCCTGCCGCCTGCCAACCGCAAGAAATAAGGAAGCACAAAAAAATAAAAMACCAACAACAATAAATTGCGAAGAAATAAAAATGAGAAAAAAACAACAACGCTTTCAAAAACAAACAGCAAAGTGCAAACACTTGAACGCGCGCGTAGCCAACGCAGTTCAAGTGGAATGAATGAACAGATGTGTTAATGCTAAGCGCATTTGGCGAGCGAGAACCCTTCCGCTGTTGTTGGCCGACCGCAATTACCGCCACCCCTTTCTGGGTGCTATTTGGCAGCGCTGCCAGCAGCCGCAACACCTCAGGCAACAGCAGYGGCGCGGCAACCACTGTGTTGCAACATCAACTAGTGACTACGCATTGCAGCGTCGCCATCAACTTACATCAGCATTAAAGGATTATTCGACCAAATGCAATTATCCGAATGTGGCAACCCCTTTGGCCCGAGGCGTAATATTGGTTTCATGCATATCGAACGAACGAGCGCACAAAAAGCTAAACCAACGAGTGCACAATGTAACATAACACTT
>NW_017534875.1:847002-864849 GCF_001853355.1 Bactrocera latifrons
TATCATTCGAGTTTTAAAAGTAGAAAAAATTAGTCCTGACTCTTATACACATCTAGATGTGTATCTAAAAAATCTAACATTTTTTTTAAACATCGAACTAAACGCTCCAAAAAGCTGGACCCTCGTCCAGTTTTATGCCAAGTGTAAGCTCTTTTAAATACTTTAAGGTACCTCTTCATAAAGAGTCGGAAATTTTACTTAAACATCGAGCTAACCGCTCAAAAAGAAATCTTTGGTTTGGTTTTAGAGTCGCGACTTTTTTCGATCTTAATTATTGTTATGTAGGACCCACGTCCAGTTTTATGCCAAGCGTAAGCTCTTCCAAATTGGAATGAAAGATTCGGTGTTATTGGAAAATTTATACGGAACATAACACTTCTCCCGCGTCAAAAAATTAGGCGCTAAAGGTTCTTTTCCTCGGATCTCTCCTTAACTGCTATTCAGGATAGTGTCTGACATCAAGTAATGGTTAAATGTGATGTAGATTGCTTTGTTGGAGACTCTTTTTGTGACTCTTTTTATTTATCCGTTTTCGCGAAGAATATGCGTATTGCGCAAATAGGAAAATGCACTCGACTCGGCTTTTAGCGTCCAATCTGCGGCAAACTTCGATTCATTAAAGTGCCAATAGTAGGATTACCAATACATTTTTTTTTTAAGTGTTCTTGACTCACTCTGACTTGTGGATGCATATATTTTCCATTACTTTTCTGATGTAACTATGCGACTACAATTCCGGTTACGAACTCTGATTGGTTKTTTCTTAGACGGACTCATATGCGGTTTGCTTGAAACTTAATAACACATTTTTCGTTTACTGGGCGGSATGGGATGAGCTGTATTGTAAGTGGTACATATTATACTTGCTGCCATATAATAATTATTAGGCGGATAATATCTTCATTCTAACTGAGTTATGTCGTACAAGCTATTATTACTTTCAATATGCATATATTAATTTTCATACCCAAACATGGGTTCTTTATGCGGCAGATTATGAATACAGTAGCTATTGATTATCAGACACTGCTGCTCTCCTACATCGCTGTTTGAAAAGTGCACATATTTCGCCATATAATCATAGAATTATAATCAATCTTATATGGCCAACCCATAAAATGTGCATGTAAAGAGATTAAGTGATTGGAATTGATATTGAAAGGAGTTTCGTAAGAATGAATACCAGCGATTTGGGTTTGATAAAATTCAAAGAGTTCTGGGAAAAATACGTGAGTTTATGTTTGAAAAGCATTTAAAATTAGATTTTTTTTTAAATATTATAGTTTCATTTTGTTCGCATGTTTCTTAATTTAAGTCCTTTTTAGATATCATTCGAGTTTTAAAAGTAGAAAAAATTAGTCTGAACACTTTAAGCTGCAAGAAGCGATTTAGTTTTAAACTTATGCTGCCGATCAGTATACATACATATATATTTTTATAAAAGAAGAATTGTCGCTTACGTCTTTTCTTCTCCTATTTTCGATGTAAATTCTGACAAATGGTAATCTTGTAAGGCTGAGGCTAATCACGAACGGCATTAAGTGGTCCGAAAATATCTACCGAGTAGTTATACCCTTTAGAAATAGCTTTTTATGTTAGTTACAACTGGGATGGAGAACTAGTTCTGAGTTGTGCTAGTGTCGCGAGAGTTACGCGGAAGCAATTAAAATCCATCATTTCCATATATTATTTTGGAGAATTCGGTTTTTATACAATTGCATGTCAGTGTTGTCTAAATGAACTAACATAAAAAACTCTTTTATAGATTATCGCAATTTATAGTTTAATTTTTCAACAATATCTTTCAATTCGAAAGGTTATAAGGAGACAACAGAGTCTCTGGAAACCTTTTTGCGAAATTTAGTATAACTTTCTAATAATTTGTTATGATTTTTATAACTTTTTATCATTAAATTGTTAAACAGGAATCGCAGGCTTAATCAATTTCTTTGAAGAACTTTTCAATATGAAAGTTTCAACTCTATGATTCAGCTACATATAAAGCCAATTTAAAAGTCATATTTCATTTAGGAAAAACTTTTATATCAAAATTTTTTTTTATTCAACATAGACCCCTACAAGGGTGATGCACTTATTTTAACGACCCTCCAATCTCTCCATACCAGTTTTGTAGTACGATTTGTCCTTTGCTTCAAAATAGGCCTCAGTTTCGGCGATCACCTCTTCATTCGAGGAAAATTTCTTTCCAGCGAGCATTCKTTTGAGATCTGAGCACAAGAAATAGCCGCTGGCGGAGAATGCCGTGGATGTAGAAGCAATTCATAGTCCAATTCATGGATTTCTGCCATCGTTTTTGCTGACTTGTGACACGGTACATTGACTTGGTGAAACAGCACTTTCGTTTTCTTCAATTCCGCCCGTTTTCCGTCGTTTTAATCGCTGTTGATCCTTATTATTATTTCAAGGTAGTCAACAAAAATTATTCTATTCCATCATGTCAAAATACCTTGTCAGACGACTGTTTTTCAGAGCTTTGAGCTTGTTCATCTTGTGCAGTCCTCTCGGACGACTKTCGTTTRTACTGCGGTGTGAAATGATGATGCCATGGTTCATATTTATAGATGTAATGTTTTTCATACCCAAATATTCGTGAATGATATGATGTACAAGTTCAGTTGATACTTTTAGAGTGGCTGCTATCTCGAACTACTTCACTTTATGGTCATCCAACATTATTTTATGGTTTTTTTATGTTTTTGTCGGTAACAAGCTCTTTTGGGCGTTCACTGCGTTCACTGTCTTCGGTACTCATTTCACTACGTCTAAGCTTAGCATAGCAATCATATGGATTTAATTCAAGTAGCGYCATATATTTGTCAGGGCGGTTACGTTTCAATTGCCCAGTTATTCAATAGTGCTTTGATTTGTTTCAGAACGTTATACTTAGAAATTTACAAGACATGTGACAGAAATGTGAATTTTTAGGTATGGAAGAATTATTAAGGTATCGAAATTTGTAGTTTTCAGCCTAAGAGTAAGCTATAATCGATAATGGCATACGATTTTTTTTGTAGTTTAAACCAAGAATATTTAAAAAAAAAAGCAAAAAAAATTATTTGGGTATGGAAGAATAATCTGGGTACAAAAAATTCTTAGTTTTTAGCCTAAAAGCAGRCTAYAATTAAATATWAAATTAAAGTATGTTATGAAGTATATAACATATTTTTTGGAGTTTAAACCAAAAATATTTAAAAAATTATCAAAAAATTGATTTGCCTTATCATATTACATCTATATAAAAGTATTTTTTTTTTTTCTTTATTGTTACTAAAGAAATTTTTTTAATATTTTATTAACCTTTAGAATGTATTAAGCTTTCATTTTTCCATTTTTCTGTGTGAAATAACCGAATTTTTAATAAAAATTATATCGTTTGTTTTTCCATTATTTTTCTAATTCAAAAATTTCACAATTCAGCACTTCCAACAATTTCAGAATATATTTTTAAACCACAAATTTTTTGCTACTTATCCCTGTAATTTCAACATCGAATTATCTTAACTAACTTACTTTGTTTCTAATCGAAAAACGAAATTCACTTAACTTTTTCGCAAATTGCCAACAACAAAGAACGCACTGCGAGGGAGGTCAATATAAAAATATATGTATATGTATGTATTTGTATATTCTTAGCTTGGTGGAAAGGAGCATGCGGTGAGGTGGCGAACAAAAGACTCCCAAAGGGATGGCAATGGGGAGGTGGTGCCGTAGAATAAAGAAAKAATAGCACACGGAAAAAATGGGGAGCCATTACAGCCAAGAGGAACAGCAACAACCAAAGCAACAACAAGAGTAAAAAATATGCACAGCAATCACCACAACCACCATAAAGCACACATTTGTACGGTTGCAAGCGCCATTTGTGCTGTTTTTATTACCAACGTTGTTGTTGTTGCTGCTATTTTTGTAACTCATGTTGCTGTAGTACGCTATAATGTGCTTATAAAATAAATATTGTATGAAGCAAGTGGTGGGCGTCGTCACTGAAGCCAACTAAATAKATGGCCGGAAGGCTAAAAAGTGGCAACAAAACTGAAAGTCGAACGTATACTTTTGTATGTATGCGTGTGCACTTGCCACAGGGGTAGTTGGCAGAGAGAATAGAGCGAAAAATTGTAAGCGGCGACTGCGCAACCGAGGACACACTCTCATCGGCACTCGCAGATAACTGTATTGATACCATATACACCACCCACAAATGAGCATGAGCTCTGCTGTGGCCCCCTGCCATCCACGCCCACAAAATAGCGTACAATGGAAGGCGTACAAGTGGGTGTACAATCAAGCCAATCCGAAATGATTCAAGCTAATATACGCCAAGCTTTATTCTATAACCACTTACAATGTTAAACCGAAGCGACTACAGCAACAAAAAAAAAAAAAAGAAAAAAATTGCAAATAAAATGGAAAATCAACATGATTACTGGTGGTGCGGAAGAGGTAGGCTACACATTGAAGCTCCGCCAAGCATCTCATTGTTTACACTGCACCTAAATCCCTAGCAGCTCTTGAGGGAACAGCTGTGTGCTGTTTGGAGCGTGGAACGTGGAATGTGAGAAGCTTCGGCACCTCAGTYCGGCTTAGCACCGTCTGCAATCGGCAGTCTGCTCGTTTGCCTGGCGGCGTGTGGCATTTAGAGATTGTTATGGCTGACTGTGGCATGATTACAAGAAGTACGGCGTGTTTGTTGTCGCCGACGCAGAGTCRCAGAGTCCTACAGTCCYWCAGCCYCACAGTCACATAGTCGCCAACAAGTCATTGTCTTTTGCCGCATTCCGTCCTTGGAGACAACCGCAGCTACAGCTGTATCTCGTATTTGTGCGGTTGAAGCTAACGTCATTTCCCAATTCCCATTTTCGGCTGSCAAGTCAAGCAGAAATTTTGTGCAGCATCTAATTTGAATTTTGATTAGAAAACTTACTTACTTAGTTACTTACTTACATACACACTTGTGCTTACTTAGTGGTTATGGTGGCTATGGCTTCATTTCAACTGCTTACTGTGGTCGCTTCGCAGCTGGAGGCTGGYGTCAATCCATAACTTCTCATTCTCCCGCTTGTTTTCGGCATTACCTCGTCACTAACCGCCTCCATCTCTCTCATTGTGTTGGTCGGTTGTATGCAATTGTCTCTAACAAATCCCATTAGACTGCTAGGAATCAGCGAAAATCGGAAGTGAAATCATTGCGGAAGGAAGTCTCGTATACATGGGCTCATACATACATACACACATTACATGTCTACAGACATTTAGAAGTATAAATTGGATTGTTTTATTGAAATGAATGGCTGATTGTTTCATTAAACTTTATGCGCAAGTAAATAGTATTTTTAGTGGGATAATACTTTTGATGGGATTTTATAGCGTCCCCAAGCAACTGAGCGCGGATGGCGTGCAATTTTTTCCGGTTACATTGCAAAATGTGTTTTGGRAGTCACACACATGGTGAAAASTGRTTCTTATTATCGTTGGGTATTTGAATTGAAATARTTGTATTTCATGTCTGCGGCTCAAATTTCATGGTTTGTTTTTTTATGATGATGATTGTGATCCCTATTTGGTAACTTGGATTCTACGATTTTCTGCTAGTGTTCTGGATTTCAGGCTCCCTGTTGCAGAACTCGCAATTAGCGCAAACAGCAAATGTGTATAAGTTCTTCTTCAGYTTACAGTATCCATGTATAATGCGACAAGTAGCCTGAATTTGTCCCTAAGGAGGTTAATTACATATTTAAACCAGCTGAAGTTCTAACCTCCCATTAGCGACTTGGCATGGCGCATGTCTTTGCGTTGTTCGCAATACCATCTTCCTTGCAAAGCGTCTTTTTTGTGGTATGGGGATCCAAAGCGACGAATTTTCATGTTAGTGGATTCTGCGGAGGGGTCGAGCTCACCAGTTGTTAGCTCATTCCCGGCTATACCTTTGTGACCGGGCACCCAGATGAGGTGCCCTTGGTTCCGTTTCGCTAGACTATTCAGCCGTGCTCTACACTCTTGTACCAGTGTGATTTGATCTCATGGGCAGTGATTGCTTTAAGTGACACTTGACTATCGCTAAGTGTGGTATCACTATGGCCACTATATCGTTGCGATAGCTGCGTTGAAGGTTTATCTTTATGCACCGACTAATTTCTCAAAGTCCACCAGGTTGTRTRCAGTTYCAAATCTTTRAAACGTATTGGAATCGAYAAATTRCGGTCTTSAGTGGCACTTGCCTGAATATMTGCAATATTTTCWTTACTTCGAGYGGTTCTTTGTCTAACTGACACTCGAATATTATGTAACAGAAATGTCCGCTTGAAATTTTCAACAATTCCTCAATTAGCGATCTCAGGAGGACGACTATTACGGCCATAAAATGGTACAAGCGCACGAAAAGTTGAAGTTGAAGAACAATTATTTGCTAATAAAATTGAATAATTTGTAGACGTTGTTCTATAAAACTATAGATCATGACATATTAAAAATGGCCAAACCGACACTTAAAACTCATATCATCCTTATTAGAAACCCCGTTGGTATCTGTTGTAAGACGAGCCAGATAAACTGTCTACATCAGAAAAAGTATCCTTCTTTGCGGAATAGTTCTATTCGCAGTTTTTAGTTCATTATTTAGTATTGTATTATCGGGAAAGTTTCGAAAATGTTTCAAAAACTTCATTGAAGCGTACTGCAGAGATATCAAATTTATCTATTAGGCTTTGCATTAGTTTTGAGTGCCTTAGTTTCGTCATTTGTCTGCTTGCTATTTTTTGTTCCTGTTCTCTTGTAAAAATTAAATAGCCTGCTTAAAGCCTGTTTAATTAACTCATAAATATGTTCGATTCGCCACTATCAAAAGTTTAGCGATTCCAAAAAAGCGAATATAAGGGTTGATAAACGATTAGTGGATTTCGGTACTTTTCAGATCGTATACTTTTCACAGATCGTTTAAGCTATACTCTAGCAAATCAAGGGTCTTTGGTACTGGAAATACCGTTATACTCGTAACCACATTATCGATATATACTACATTTTAGACTTGGATTAATATAGTTTATTGACACTAGCCTATCTTACATAAGTTCTCAAACTTGGTACTCTCAGTATTCGACTCCCCGTTTCTCCAGTATCTCTCTAATAAGTTTTGATTATATATAATGATTGACAAAGAATTAYAATCATTTAAGTTTTTCATTATAACGTCTTACGAGACTTCTGTGCTTCTGTGTTGGTGAAAATCAACTTCAGAGGTTCATATTTGACCTTAAAATATAATATAATAGGTTACAGTTTTATTTGCCTGTTTTAATGGCAAAAGTTACGTCTGGTATTGCGTTAAGCTCAGAGAGTTGGATCAGTTGGCGGGGAAATAATTGCGTGGTTCTTAGTATATGTACATTAACCCATAAGACCATGGTGTAGACTGCTCTTTCGTCCACTCGTTTGATCCGTTTAGATCTTTTTTTTTTTTTTTTTTTTTTTTTTTTTTTTTTTTTTTTTTTTTTTTTTTTTTTTTTTTTTTCCTTTTTTTTTGGAATTAGTGAATTAAACAAAACCTACTGGAACCAAACATTTCAAACGAGCTTTTCGTTCTGGGTAACCGAAGTTTAGGTTATATTTTCTAGAGTTACGTTSGCCTTAAAAATAATAAACTTCTGATTCTCTAAATACATTACATACATACAAAAAGTTAAAATTTACTTGTAATAAAATTAGATTTTAATAAAAATTTAAAACTTATATTACTTTTTAATGCTAAAAATTTTKTTAAGAAAAAGTGTGAAGTAGAAGATTTGCCCATTCAGTAACTTAGATTTCCCACTTAGCTCACGGTGCACTTAACAGGGGAAGTGATGTGTTAAATTAATGGAATTGTCTGAATACATGCAAATATTACAAACGTATCCTGCAGCAAGAATTTGTGCCCGCATTCCTCGGTAATCCTTGGCGAAATGCCAATTTACCCTTGCTCCAACGCATATCCTTCGTACAAACGTCCTCACAATTATTATTGTTTTTGTTTTCATTGTTGATATTAATTTATTTTTGATTGCAACAATGGCGTAAACAGCCGGAACAAAAGCAAATGGCGAATGAGAGTGGGGAATGGAGGCAAACCSATCTCCTCTTTCCACTTGCTTGTAAYRCGAAATTCTTCCACAGAGTTGGCCTAACGAGCCTGCAGGATGCGTGCGCATGTGGGCATATAATAAATAAATTGATAAAGTTTCTGAGGTGGAAAATTGGGTTTATTGTTTGCATGTTATGCATTTGTTGTGCCCTTGAGTGTATGTGCTTATCTGCGTATGAATTGCCAGCGTGAGTCTGTCGAGCAGAAAACTTTTTCAATTTCAATTTTCACAACTACGCCCCTTGGCTACCGCACTTAATATATAAAATTATTGTRAATTATCTTTGGACATTCCAACCACTCACCCACCCACACACACACGCATACACATACACATACCGAAATGCAACCAAGTGAAACTGACGCCATTTTTGTTATTGCAGGTTTGGTTTCAGAATCGACGCGCAAAATGGCGTAAAGCCGAACGCCTTAAGGATGAGCAACGCAAGCGCGAGAATGGCGAGAGCAGCGGTTCGCTGGACAAGGTAAATACACAAATTTGTTCACACACTCCGTACTATTGTATAATATTCGTTATTTCTTCTAATAATTTAATTTCATCTTTCAGTTGCACGACAGTCGCGAGTCTTCGCCKGACATTACCGGCGAAATCGACGATGATGAACCGTCGTTGCGTCGCTCGCATAGTCCCGGTCCGCCGTCGGCAAGTCCGCATGCCATTGACTCGGACAATGAACGTCCGCTCTCGTCGACACAGCTTACCACACAATCGGCTTCGCAATCGGTCGGTTCGATAAGCGCTGGTTCRCCTTCGCCCAGTGCGCGCGCCACGCCTCAGCATTGCCCCAATAGTCCGACATCGAATTCCCGTCATACCGATTCGCCCATCGAAGTTGGCGGTCCGATTTCGTTGACCTCGCGTACATCGTCCGGCACTACGCCCACATCGGCGCTACACAGCACGCCCACCACTTTTGGTAGTCACATTTTCGGCAATTTCGGTGGTGATAGGTGAGTGAATGTATCTTTTTTATTTTTCTATTGAAATATTTTGTTGAATTGAAGTGTTGAAAATGTTGCACCTAAGAGAAGTACCTGATATCAGGTCAGATCAATAATTAAATTCGCTGATAAATACCGGGTGAAAAGCTAGGCTTTAGACCCTTCTAATTAACCACGAAGTCTCGAACAATATTCAGTTATTTTTGATTACGTTCGACAACATTTCGATTTAATAGGGGTTATGTGTCTTGTATCGATAAATATTCTTAAAAATTCATAGCCGAAACTCTGTCGAGGCTAATACAGAAGATATAAAGTTGTGGTTATACTTTGCATAAGCTTAAAACTTGAAGCATGGAACCAGTTATTATTGAAGTTGTCAAGTTGAACTATCTAAGTAACATTTCTTGGCCAARTATAAATTCAGGTTCGTTTCGGTTACCTAGATTATCCGAAAGTCGTGGAAACAACTCTGCTCAAGGCTTGTATTATAAAGTAGAAATAGTGAAGACAGAATCTGCTGTCGAAAAGTAAGGATAGGGGGTTTCCTTCTTTTCGTGTTTCATATATATTCTTAAGGATGAAGTTAGAAAGACATAAAAAGACATAGTGATCGTGAGTAACTCTATCTGAAAACTAAAGAATCTTGAATCGAGAATAAGCAATTGAATGATGATACGAACTCTTGCTGAGAGTCGTACTTTAATTAAACCACGAAGATTCTGTGACCGCCTCCATTTCACCTTTGATCGGAAGAATTTAAAGTCATTTTATTTTCATTAATCGCAACAAAACTGGTACACGATACAGTAATTACCACATTAATGGATTAACTCTCCAACTTTACAAATCTGCCATAAGTTTTCCTTGTCGTGGTGCAAATAATTTTGTCTAAACAATAAGTTTCACTCACACAAACTCTCACTTTCTCATTAGAGTTTCGGGATTTATTTGCGCGCATCTAACTAAGAAGGCGGTGAATATCGTTTAAATGTTGGTCACGTGCACGCAATTCCAAGTCATTAACGACTAATGTGGAATCAAACGTGGCGAAGGCTCGACGCGACGTACAGACAAAAGTTTGCGCTTAATGTTTCCGCAGAGCATGCTGTTTCCGGCAGAACAGCAACAAAATTTTTCGATATTTCAAATGGATCGGTGTGGACAGAGGGTCCCAGCATGGTGTCCGATGGGCAGATAAACAAAGTCGACGCTCACACTATGTTAGCGGAGGTAACAAGCAGGAAATCATGCTTTGGTAAATGGCGAAAATTCTTTAGTAACGGTGGTAAACGTTCCGAGACACATTTCCGCCATATTGAGAGGCAGCGCTAGAGCGCGCTATGAAAGCGAGGGGCAGCAAAGTGTTCAAGAAAAGTTGCTAGTGGAAGTGAATTATGTTAGATTTTTGTGGATAACGGCATGTTTTTTGTAGAAAATTGTTGACGTATCGACTAACGGGGATTAGAAAAAAACTTTTAACGAGTCTGATTGCAATATACTACAGTGTTATACACATAAATCAAGAAAATCGAATGACGAACTAGTAGGGATGGTTCGCCCTGAAGTGTATAACATCTAGAAGAAAACGTTGGGTACCCTATAACGTAAAACGTAATTTAATTTGAAAGAACATGCTCTGGCATTTATTTTTTGAGGTAGGAGAAGCATCGAAAGCTGAAGTGGGGACTTTAATCCGTTAAACCTAACCTACTTCCATCTCATGTCTCTCCCACGAGAATACTTGACAAATTATTACTTCATGGAAGAGAAGAAGACATTTAAATTTCCTCTATTGCACGGACTAACTGACGCCTAATTTGTCGCAGTAAATGTTTCAGTCAAAACTAGATCTGACGCTTCGTTGSCAGCTTTCCATTTAACAGAAGACTCGCACATAAGTGCAGTCAAATCTTTRAGACTAYTTCCTAGTRTGGTTTACAGCTTTTYCSTTATAATTGAAATCCTAGGCCAATGAGAGAGGACGTGTATAGAGTCTTCTACACACTCTGTACTCGTCCGACAGTCTGTGGGTACACCGTCCTTTGAATAAAAATTTGCCACCGTTGCTGCCACATTGAATTTGCTTTTGATTCTCTTCTCTCTTTTTGCTACGGTAGACGTCTCTTCGCGCGAATTCGTCTCTCTGGATGTCAATCGGAATCTCTTTCAAATGTTGGCCGTGGCCACATCTCAGATGGTCTATCCGTTGAGTCCAATTTTCGTTGACTCGGTCGATCATGTCAACTGGTAACAAATTACTTGGTTGATATTCTGCTCCAAGGCCTGAATCCATGCGGGACTGTCCGTTTAGACTGTAGACTTTACATATCCCCACARTRCTCATCGAAGTGTTCTCTCAATAAATCTATTGATTCATGCAATGTGTGGGAAGTTGAAACCAAATGTCCCCGAGATCACGAGCTTCTATTTCAGGACCAAATGGTCGGTTAACATAGCGCGATATCCGTCGCCATTAACAGTTAAACTCTTCAGGTTGCTCCTCCTCTCAAATGCCACAATTTTGCTTATGTACATATCCGTTTAGCCAGAAATGGTCCTCATTACTGAACATTTGGCTCAAAAATGTCAGATCTTATTGGAATATTTCCAGAGCCCTTGGARCGAAATGCCAAACAATACTGAACAAAAATAACATGACAGCTTGACACGAGTCATGCGTGATCTGTAAGAAAAATGCTATTTAAAAAAGTACCACTACTTGGAATGTATCTCGGAAGGCAAACTTCGGTGCAGTGAAAGTTAAAATTAATTTCCTGAAACAGCCGAAATTAATTCGAAGCATCTCCTAAACCAATCAAAAACTATATTGTTCGTTTCTTGGTTCAACTTCACAAAGAGTTTTGACACTAAGTTAGTCATACACTCTCTGTTCATTAAAGAGGAATTAGAAAGCCCCATTTTTACATTCGATAAACTTCCTTTCCAAAAGTTTTTATGTTTTGAAAAAATTTTAACATTTCTTTGCAATATTTTACACCCTTCATATTCCTGCAAATGCCTATAGGGTCTACGGTTCGCTTCCGAACCGTATCTAGTCCTTTCTTACTCTCCTAGTTATTCCATCTACTTTCCGCGAAATTCGATTCCCGTTAATTGGACCATTTTAGTTCAGATTTCCGCTTGTTTTTATTTTCCTCAACTTATTTAGCTTTCGAGTGACTCTAAAGTATGTTTACGCTTTGCTTTTTGTTTGCTGCTGTCGCTGGTCGCTCACATCCTTCATAATCAATTGCTAATTTAACCATTGCCACATAACAATTACACTACCGTTTACACCCCGCCCGCTGCGCCACACCAACGATCACGCGTCGGCCGAGCGCTGAGCACATATGATTATTATTTATTAATGTTTACATTGCAAAGGATGCGAGGGTTGACATCGATTGTCGCAGATTTGCTGGCGCTGCTGTAAAAAATCCCACCTAAATGCGCCCTTGTAAGTGTATGTGTGGATGGAGGGTTGTTTCACAGCCGCCCCTTGCTGCACATGCCTGTCGCTTAATACCGTTTCTGGGCTCTTTTTTGTTTTGCCTGCTGTTTGCTTCCTGCTACTTCACTTTCCCTTTGTCTGCCTGCGCTGCTGCTGCTCTACAAATGCTTCCTGGTACTTCCTTTATCGCTTTGACATTTTTTCAATGTTATAACCTAACGTATTGTTGTTGTTCTTGTTGGCATGTATTTCATCAAATTGTCGGTACAAAATGCGACACTTGCTCGCAATAAATTTGTTTGCCTGTTTGCCGGTTTGTTTGTTTGTTTGCTTAATTTTAAGTGGCTTAATGACACGGACGTAATTAGCAAATCGTTAGAAGCATAGCTTAGTCGGCTATTTAAAAGTTTGCTCTTGTTGTTGTTGGCATTTCTTGTAGCTATTATTGTGCGGGGGGATGGTTAGCTACTTGGAAATTCATGACAATTAAAATGTCTGGAATGAGATTTGCGTTGCACTGATGACGTTAACGATGACAACAACAACAACAACAACAACAGCAGCAAAGAAGATATAATAATAAAAACGAAAACATTTACCATCACAGGAAAGCCGAGTATGACAGCAAACCTAAGGAAACGTGGTGTATTTGACTAAGTGGGCTGGTCAGTGTAATCGTATTTACGAATATGCTCGTATATGGATATCTGAATGCAGACAGGCACTCGCACAAAAGCTGCCAACTGTGATNGACATTACCGGCGAAATCGACGATGATGAACCGTCGTTGCGTCGCTCGCATAGTCCCGGTCCGCCGTCGGCAAGTCCGCATGCCATTGACTCGGACAATGAACGTCCGCTCTCGTCGACACAGCTTACCACACAATCGGCTTCGCAATCGGTCGGTTCGATAAGCGCTGGTTCRCCTTCGCCCAGTGCGCGCGCCACGCCTCAGCATTGCCCCAATAGTCCGACATCGAATTCCCGTCATACCGATTCGCCCATCGAAGTTGGCGGTCCGATTTCGTTGACCTCGCGTACATCGTCCGGCACTACGCCCACATCGGCGCTACACAGCACGCCCACCACTTTTGGTAGTCACATTTTCGGCAATTTCGGTGGTGATAGGTGAGTGAATGTATCTTTTTTATTTTTCTATTGAAATATTTTGTTGAATTGAAGTGTTGAAAATGTTGCACCTAAGAGAAGTACCTGATATCAGGTCAGATCAATAATTAAATTCGCTGATAAATACCGGGTGAAAAGCTAGGCTTTAGACCCTTCTAATTAACCACGAAGTCTCGAACAATATTCAGTTATTTTTGATTACGTTCGACAACATTTCGATTTAATAGGGGTTATGTGTCTTGTATCGATAAATATTCTTAAAAATTCATAGCCGAAACTCTGTCGAGGCTAATACAGAAGATATAAAGTTGTGGTTATACTTTGCATAAGCTTAAAACTTGAAGCATGGAACCAGTTATTATTGAAGTTGTCAAGTTGAACTATCTAAGTAACATTTCTTGGCCAAATATAAATTCAGGTTCGTTTCGGTTACCTAGATTATCCGAAAGTCGTGGAAACAACTCTGCTCAAGGCTTGTATTATAAAGTAGAAATAGTGAAGACAGAATCTGCTGTCGAAAAGTAAGGATAGGGGGTTTCCTTCTTTTCGTGTTTCATATATATTCTTAAGGATGAAGTTAGAAAGACATAAAAAGACATAGTGATCGTGAGTAACTCTATCTGAAAACTAAAGAATCTTGAATCGAGAATAAGCAATTGAATGATGATACGAACTCTTGCTGAGAGTCGTACTTTAATTAAACCACGAAGATTCTGTGACCGCCTCCATTTCACCTTTGATCGGAAGAATTTAAAGTCATTTTATTTTCATTAATCGCAACAAAACWSGTACACGATACAGTAATTACCACATTAATGGATTAACTCTCCAACTTTACAAATCTGCCATAAGTTTTCCTTGTCGTGGTGCAAATAATTTTGTCTAAACAATAAGTTTCACTCACACAAACTCTCACTTTCTCATTAGAGTTTCGGGATTTATTTGCGCGCATCTAACTAAGAAGGCGGTGAATATCGTTTAAATGTTGGTCACGTGCACGCAATTCCAAGTCATTAACGACTAATGTGGAATCAAACGTGGCGAAGGCTCGACGCGACGTACAGACAAAAGTTTGCGCTTAATGTTTCCGCAGAGCATGCTGTTTCCGGCAGAACAGCAACAAAATTTTTCGATATTTCAAATGGATCGGTGTGGACAGAGGGTCCCAGCATGGTGTCCGATGGGCAGATAAACAAAGTCGACGCTCACACTATGTTAGCGGAGGTAACAAGCAGGAAATCATGCTTTGGTAAATGGCGAAAATTCTTTAGTAACGGTGGTAAACGTTCCGAGACACATTTCCGCCATATTGAGAGGCAGCGCTAGAGCGCGCTATGAAAGCGAGGGGCAGCAAAGTGTTCAAGAAAAGTTGCTAGTGGAAGTGAATTATGTTAGATTTTTGTGGATAACGGCATGTTTTTTGTAGAAAATTGTTGACGTATCGACTAACGGGGATTAGAAAAAAACTTTTAACGAGTCTGATTGCAATATACTACAGTGTTATACACATAAATCAAGAAAATCGAATGACGAACTAGTAGGGATGGTTCGCCCTGAAGTGTATAACATCTAGAAGAAAACGTTGGGTACCCTATAACGTAAAACGTAATTTAATTTGAAAGAACATGCTCTGGCATTTATTTTTTGAGGTAGGAGAAGCATCGAAAGCTGAAGTGGGGACTTTAATCCGTTAAACCTAACCTACTTCCATCTCATGTCTCTCCCACGAGAATACTTGACAAATTATTACTTCATGGAAGAGAAGAAGACATTTAAATTTCCTCTATTGCACGGACTAACTGACGCCTAATTTGTCGCAGTAAATGTTTCAGTCAAAACTAGATCTGACGCTTCGTTGSCAGCTTTCCATTTAACAGAAGACTCGCACATAAGTGCAGTCAAATCTTTRAGACTAYTTCCTAGTRTGGTTTACAGCTTTTYCSTTATAATTGAAATCCTAGGCCAATGAGAGAGGACGTGTATAGAGTCTTCTACACACTCTGTACTCGTCCGACAGTCTGTGGGTACACCGTCCTTTGAATAAAAATTTGCCACCGTTGCTGCCACATTGAATTTGCTTTTGATTCTCTTCTCTCTTTTTGCTACGGTAGACGTCTCTTCGCGCGAATTCGTCTCTCTGGATGTCAATCGGAATCTCTTTCAAATGTTGGCCGTGGCCACATCTCAGATGGTCTATCCGTTGAGTCCAATTTTCGTTGACTCGGTCGATCATGTCAACTGGTAACAAATTACTTGGTTGATATTCTGCTCCAAGGCCTGAATCCATGCGGGACTGTCCGTTTAGACTGTAGACTTTACATATCCCCACARTRCTCATCGAAGTGTTCTCTCAATAAATCTATTGATTCATGCAATGTGTGGGAAGTTGAAACCAAATGTCCCCGAGATCACGAGCTTCTATTTCAGGACCAAATGGTCGGTTAACATAGCGCGATATCCGTCGCCATTAACAGTTAAACTCTTCAGGTTGCTCCTCCTCTCAAATGCCACAATTTTGCTTATGTACATATCCGTTTAGCCAGAAATGGTCCTCATTACTGAACATTTGGCTCAAAAATGTCAGATCTTATTGGAATATTTCCAGAGCCCTTGGARCGAAATGCCAAACAATACTGAACAAAAATAACATGACAGCTTGACACGAGTCATGCGTGATCTGTAAGAAAAATGCTATTTAAAAAAGTACCACTACTTGGAATGTATCTCGGAAGGCAAACTTCGGTGCAGTGAAAGTTAAAATTAATTTCCTGAAACAGCCGAAATTAATTCGAAGCATCTCCTAAACCAATCAAAAACTATATTGTTCGTTTCTTGGTTCAACTTCACAAAGAGTTTTGACACTAAGTTAGTCATACACTCTCTGTTCATTAAAGAGGAATTAGAAAGCCCCATTTTTACATTCGATAAACTTCCTTTCCAAAAGTTTTTATGTTTTGAAAAAATTTTAACATTTCTTTGCAATATTTTACACCCTTCATATTCCTGCAAATGCCTATAGGGTCTACGGTTCGCTTCCGAACCGTATCTAGTCCTTTCTTACTCTCCTAGTTATTCCATCTACTTTCCGCGAAATTCGATTCCCGTTAATTGGACCATTTTAGTTCAGATTTCCGCTTGTTTTTATTTTCCTCAACTTGTTTAGCTTTCGAGTGACTCTCCAGTATGTTTACGCTTTCCTCGCATCCTTCATAATCAATTGCTAATTTAACCATTGCCACATAACAATTACACTACCGTTTACACCCCGCCCGCTGCGCCACACCAACGACCACGCGTCGGCCGAGCGCTGAGCACATATGATTATTATTTATTAATGTTTACATTGCAAAGGATGCGAGGGTTGACATCGATTGTCGCAGATTTGCTGGCGCTGCTGGAAAAAATCCCACCTAAATGCGCCCTTGTAAGTGTATGTGTGGATGGAGGGTTGTTTCACAGCCGCCCCTTGCTGCACATGCCTGTCGCTTAATACCGTTTCTGGGCTCTTTTTTGTTTTGCCTGCTGTTTGCTTCCTGCTACTTCACTTTCCCTTTGTCTGCCTGCGCTGCTGCTGCTCTACAAATGCTTCCTGGTACTTCCTTTATCGCTTTGACATTTTTTCAATGTTATAACCTAACGTATTGTTGTTGTTCTTGTTGGCATGTATTTCATCAAATTGTCGGTACAAAATGCGACACTTGCTCGCAATAAATTTGTTTGCCTGTTTGCCGGTTTGTTTGTTTGTTTGCTTAATTTTAAGTGGCTTAATGACACGGACGTAATTAGCAAATCGTTAGAAGCATAGCTTAGTCGGCTATTTAAAAGTTTGCTCTTGTTGTTGTTGGCATTTCTTGTAGCTATTATTGTGCGGGGGGATGGTTAGCTACTTGGAAATTCATGACAATTAAAATGTCTGGAATGAGATTTGCGTTGCACTGATGACGTTAACGATGACAACAACAACAACAACAACAACAGCAGCAAAGAAGATATAATAATAAAAACGAAAACATTTACCATCACAGGAAAGCCGAGTATGACAGCAAACCTAAGGAAACGTGGTGTATTTGACTAAGTGGGCTGGTCAGTGTAATCGTATTTACGAATATGCTCGTATATGGATATCTGAATGCAGACAGGCACTCGCACAAAAGCTGCCAACTGTGAT
>NW_017534876.1:0-22308 GCF_001853355.1 Bactrocera latifrons
GTGAGTGAAAGATTGATGGGTGGAGAAGTGTGTAGGGCTACCATCGTTTAAAACTATGAGATTACTGCATAATAAGGCATCTTCGATTTTTGTACCTCTATCATTTGATAGAGGAGAACCCCAAARCGGGCTCCATGAGTTAAAATCACCCATCCAAAGTATATGACTTTKTGATGTATTCAAAATGTGTAAGATGTCTGAAGAGGAGAAGTTTTGTTTAGGTGGGATGTAGGTATTAATTATTGTTAGTTTCGGGTTGATTAGTATCTCAATAGCGATCGTGAGTAAGGTATTATCCGTGAAAGCCATTTTATGTGGTATGTCTTTTTTTATCAAAATTGCCACACCTTGCTTGCTGTATTGATACTGAGGGTTATTAAAAAAATATCCAATGTAGCCACATGGAGGTTTAGGATAGATATTATGACGTATATGTGTTTCTTGTAAACATAAGACTGAAGGTCTCAAGTCTTTAATAATTAACTGTAACTCGTGATAATTATTGAAGTATCCGTGGATGTTCCACTGCAAAATTGAAATCATTGAGAAAAAAAAAACAAAAAAAAAAAAATTGCCAAGTTGTGGGAGTATTATGTTGTTATGTGTGTGTAGATATTTATATTATTGTGGGTCTTGCTTATTAGTTGGTGATGTTGTTTTTTTGTATGCTAGGGAAGAAGGACTAGTGAAAGGAGAATTGAATGAAGCAATTGGGTTTGTATTAATTGTTTTTTCGATRCTGGAGAGTTGTTGGTCATCGTTTTTGTAGGTAAAGGTACTTGGGGTATTGTTGTTTYCTGTTGGATTGTTSTTTTGGAAAAGAATTTCATTGTTTTTTTGAGCAGGTAGAAGGTTTTGGTACTCGGTTATACGCCTGTCTCTTATACACATCTAGATGTGTATAAGAGACAGGCATGGGGTTAGGGAAATAAGGTCTAACCTTGACTGAATGCCATGTGACATCAATGTGGTTGGGAAGTTGGTACTTGTCAAAAGTAAGGAGACAGACTCCGGTATGTTTTGGTTTTCCATCTATGTTTTTGGAGAATTTGTATACTCCTACAACTCCTTGGTCAGATAAATTACTAATTATTTCTTCTTCACTTAGATCGATTAAGTATGGGGCATAAATTGTTCCTTTAGTATAATTGAGTTTTTCATGGYATTTTGCGTTCACTTCACAGACACCGTGTAAAARTTTAGTACGAATGAACTTTTCGGCGGTTGATTTGTCTTTTAGTAATAGGCATAGACTTCCGTCGCGTAATTCTATAATTTTCATAATTTCTTTGCATACTWTTTTTAATGCAGAATGAATTGCAAAACAATTATACTTATTTAATGGTTTATTTATGTCAACGGACGAAATGATAACGTATTTAGGATTTCTCACTTGTATTTCTGGTAGACTGGGAAAGGGCTCAAATTGTTTTTTTATTTTTTTTCCGTTTTGGTTAGGGCGCCCAGGGGCCATTGTTGTTATATTCGAAACTATAAATTTATATTCACTGTATTTAACACTATTCTAGGAAATACTAATAAGATCAATAAGATGAACTAAAAGAACCAAAAACACTGAGTAATTACTTAAAGAATCAAGCGCAAAAAGGACCGCGAAAAAAACACGTCTGCTCGATACGAGTAATAGTCGGTGACTGATCGGTGCATGATTAAATAAAATAAAATGAACTCAATACGCTCACTTTAGTTTTGTAGGGTATATTGTTATGGATTGTCGGTTCGTTTTGTTCCAATTCCTTTCCTCATGTATCCACCTGCTTGGCTCCTTGTGCGTATTGTTGCATTTAAGTAAGTTTTGCCCGCGCCCATTTATAAGTTTTTGTTTATTTTTGTTTGATTTTAGATTTCGCGCCCGAATAGTGTTTGTTTATGTTTTTTGGAACGAAAATAATTTCCTTCTTGTTGTTTATATTTTTGTAATTGCTGGAACTATTTTACTGTGTATGTACGATTGTATGTAATATTTTGAGTGTACTGCACTGCAATTTCTTTTGTTTCTTGTTTTTTTTATTTCTAAAATATATAGACATGTTATGTTTTTTGTTCTGCTTGTTCACTGTACAGTTTTGTTTTTGCACTGCACACTTTTATTTGGTTGGTTTTTTTTTTTTTTGTTTATTATATACGTATGTACATATTGTGTTTTTTCTGTTTGTTTGTTCGCCAGTGCACTTTACCGCACTGCATTGTTTTTTGTTTTGTTTTATTTTTGTGGTTTGTCTTCCTTTTTAAAATTTTGTCATCACAATTAAAGTATTTGTTTCTAGGACGAAACCAATAGTGCCATTCGGTATGGCTCGAAGGACCATGAATAAATTAGTACACCGTACTGCCTTAATTAAAATAAAAGTCAATTATGTTTGCTTATGAAGTTAACTTAAATTAAATGTCTAAGGGTAGGGCAGCGAGCATCCAATTCTAACTTGCCGGCGTTGGTGTTCGAATTGATGCAGATCGTGGTCGAGTTGTTGTTGCGGAATCGAGAATTTAAGCGAGTGTGTGAAAAGCAGCGATGATCCAATCCTTTTGTTAGATAGTTGTCAGATGTGTTGTATTAGTGCATGTTCTTTGAGGGGAGTTGAGTTGTGCTAGGGTGCGCCAGTTTTTCCCGGATAGAGTGGGGGAGGCATAACTCATTTAAACAGACCAAATACTTATTGGGTGCCTTAGAAGCTACCTTTTCAGATTCCATAATGACGTTAGTCCAAACTGTGTACAGAGTATAAAAAAGACACTGAACATGTATTATTTTATTGCCCTCGATTTTCAAATACAAGGGAAATACTTATAACCAACATCGGTGGTAGTTTTACGATCGATAATTTAACGACACTCATGTGTTAGTCGACTGATAAATAGAAAGTTGTTAGCTAAGTGTCAGTATCCATAATCACAAAACTGGGACTTTTTCAACAGATTATGTGTCCGTTAGTGCGCACAATACAGGAGACTTAAATTTCTTGTCCCTTCTACGAAGAAATATTTGGTTCCATGGGAGAATCTTGATTTGGGAGTAGGTTAGGTTTAGCGGATTAAAGTTTCGCACTCCGTGGTTTCGATGCTTCCCCCTACTCCAAAAAAAAAAAAAAAAAAAAAAAAAAAAAAAAAAAAAAAAAAAAAAAAAAAAAAAAAAAAAAAAAAAAAAAAAAAAACCCTCATTCTATGCCAAACAAAAATGAACAGATTTGAGTAAAATAATACAAATTCAAAATTTTATATTCAAAGCCCTTAGCGACACATATAAAAGGTTTATCCACTCAAATTTTTTCAAAATATGGGCCTAATCAACCAAATATTCAGAATATACGGACGAGCTTCTCTTCGAGCTTTTAGTTGAAATCAATTTATAAAATTGGAAAATATTTTTCGAATGCGCGATCAACTGAATAATTGATAGGATTGGAGTAGTATGTAAGTACAGTTCTGCAAAATTATGTGCTTTTAGCATTTTTTTTAATTAAAGGCAAGCAATCGAAAAATAAAATAACTWAATATTCGGTTGTATGGGAGATATGTGAGATACTATTGCGTTTAAATTGAAAGGTGAATTTTTATTTTATACTTCGCGTATTTTTCGAGTCGGTAAATTTTTTTTCTATCGGTTGGGAGTACTGTTAGTGAAATCTATGCTAAATTTCACGTCAAAACATTCATTAGTATTTGAGATACGCGTCGTTTTGTGAGGCTCGAAAGGAGAATTCTTCGATTTTTACTATGCCTGAATTTATTGAGCAAAGAAGTGCTAATTGAACCATCTCGTACTKCATTAGTTATTCGTGATCATTTCGCCACATTTTCAACTAATATTGTGCCGCAACCGGATTTACCTCCGTGTAACTTCTGGCAATCCAGCAAATTCACATGACCACTAGAAGGACACCGTTTTGACTCAATTGAGGATACAAAGAAGACTCTGCTGGCCATCACGACGGATAATTTTTCCAAGTGGTATGATGACTGGAAATTTAATTGCCATAAGTGTATTGCAGCGGGAAGGAATTACTTAGAAGGAGATGAAATGGTCAAAATTCATCTTTCAATTTGATCACAGATCTGACCGATTCCGACAAATAATCAATAAAATGTTAAAATGGTCAAATGGTCAAATGTAATTAATTTCAATATAATATCTCAAAACCTGTTGAAGAAATTTTTACAATCCCTAAAAATAACATTTTTTCTAAAAAATCGCTAGCTCGAATATTATATAGTATATTGATAAGTAAAAAGGACGGCTTTCTAATAATAATTAGCTAGCGAAACAGGCATTAAAAATAAAATATAAATAAACAACTTTCATTGAAAATAAGCAATGTCAGCCTCAAAATTCAACGCACAATAACTCTAGTCAAAAGGTACTGCTACGGACTGAGTAGGCCATTGAGAAGTAAGTTTCTCTCTCGACGCCAAACAGAAAACTCTATTATTTCGGTCCTATTATATGATATAGAGGCATGGACGATGAAAACATCTGATGAGTTGACGTTGCGAGTTTTCGAGAGAAAGTTCTAAGAAAGATTTGTGGTCGTTGGCGCGTTGGTCATGGCGAATATCGAATTCCATGGAACGCTGAGCTGTTTGAGATATACGACGGCATTGATATAGTTCAGCGAGTTAAAAGACAGCATCGAGACTTGCTAGATCAGCCAGCAGTACCCGCCGGGAGAAGCAGAGGAAGAGGAACACCTCCATTCCGGAAAAACCGGGTGGAGAAAGACCAAGAAGAACGACTGGCGCGCTGTTGTAAGCTCGACTGCTTGTAGAAAGCGATACCACGATCCGAAGCTAATCAATAATAGCAGAAGTAGCTTCTCTAAAAACATAAAACCTACTATATGAGCTATGTAGAATAGCATTCGAAATACCAAAATATAAATTTTCTCGCTGTTCCCAATACCAAAAACTCCCATGTACATGACAAACGGAGACAAGTGCATTCAAAACATACACATTCGTCCAAGCGCGAAATTATCACAGAAAAAAGGACACTACACACAGTATTGGATGATACTGACATCCATCCCGAGCGCTCAGAGGAGTTGCTTATTTTTCTAATTTACAGAATAACACAAAACCAAAGTTGAGGGATAGCCATACCCCATGTATCGTACCTTAACTCGCAAAAAGTTTAAACTCCATTTAAAAAAAGTAAACAGAAATCACTATATAATTTCGCAGCTCTAGCCGTTCTCAAAGGAGTACCCATTTTGTCTACATCTGAGCCAGAGGGGATTATCATTAACAGATGGTGAAGAAATTGTTAATAACGGTTAATAAAATTAATTAACAAAAATTCCAATATAATATTTACAACATCTTTAAGTTTGTACTCAGTATATTAGAAGCACCCACCACTGTGTTCATTAAAACAAAAATATTCATTTTATACTTAATACACTTCATTTGTTAAAAAAAAAATATTTAAATAACCAATTTTATACTTAATACCTTGATTAAATGTGAAAATCGACGGGTGAGGCGGCGACACTCATATTTCGAGAACAATTTGTCGGCGCCGACGATAAAGTTGACGCGGATCGTGATTGACTTATATAATTGAGAAAGTAACGTGAGGTATCGACGCGGCGCAGTATGTAAACGAATGTATATAAAACGAATGTGTTGAACCTACTCAGGGTATCGACGCGGCGCAGTATGTAAACGAATGTATATAAAACGAATGTGTTGAACCTACTCAGGGGACCATTCTTTATGTTGAGTGGGTTGATGTAAAAGTGTGGTGAGTTGTGTTGTGTGGTAATGTATATGTGATGGTGTAACTGGCTGTGATATATTAGCTGCGTCTTGATAGGGTGCGTCAGTTTTTCCTGGGTAGAGTGGGTGGATGCTTAACTCATTTAAACACAACAAATCGAATAAACACCCAAAATAAAGATGATTTCCTCAATCATCGACTCTCACATCAAAACACATAATATCGATTCAAAGCAAGAATTGCTTCCGATGCATAAACGTGTAAAACTAAGGAAAATATGTGCCTTTATACACCAGCTGAGCCCGATAATTAGAATAATAATAAATACAATTCTTGTTGTGGCTCATGCTATGATATTAGAAATTRAGATAATTAATACTATAGGTAAAATTAGGGCAATTTCTACATCAAAAATTAAAAAAATAATTGTGATTAGGAAAAATCGAAGGGAAAAAGGTAGTCGTGAAGAAGAKTTAGGATCAAACCCGCATTCAAAAGGRGARCATTTTTCACGGTCTGTTAGGGCTTTTTTTGATAAAATAGAAGCTAGCATTATTACTGCGGTGGTGATGGTAATTAAAATTAATGAGGTAATTGAAACTGAAAAAATTATCTGTACTACTAATTAGTAGAACTTATGATTGGAAGTCAAATATACTTGTATGTTTTCTTATAATCTGCATATTAATTTAACTGACCCGAATTATATCAGACAAGGGACATAATTCCACTTCGGATAAATATAACTCATGCAATGGTTAGGACTATCTTAAAATCTGTTCAGATAGGGAGTGGTCCATACGTTATGTAGCTCTATGCTGCCAACGCACAAATGCAAAATGCACCTCGTTTGCGCAATGCGCCGCCATTCCAGCCGAGTGGCCACCAAGGAATCTTTACGGTCCCACGGAGCTAAACTAGGCAGCCTGAATCAGTATGATCAATTGAAATGCAACGAAGTAACAAGAAGGATGGAAAAGATAGTTGAGTTTATGAGCCGGAAAGGCAATTTGATTGCTTCGGTCTAAAAAACCAAGCTAAACTGCTGCTCGGATTTCTTACATGCGCAGGTTTCAACGTTTTACGTAAAGATCCCGAGCGAGCTAGTGGGGGTGACCTAGTCTTCATTTTGCACCACGACTTGCAGTATCATCTTATCGATGGCGACATGGACCGCGGGGATACTACCCAGCCAGGTGATGTCGAGTTCGAAATATTCAATATATACTTCTCCCTAATCATTTGTTGCCCACCAGGATATCACCTAAACATACATATGTAGATGCGATGCTTCATGATGAAAACCGATTGGTACACACACGATCGTAGTTGGCGGAACAAATAGACGATTCGACATTCTGCGCTATGTGATCCCGCCATCCCTGATCTCAACTTGGAAACTCGTCAACTGGTAGACCAAGATAAGCTGACGAAATAGGTAGAGCACCTGGAGTCATGCAATCTTTCCGCCGGAGTGAACAAGCTTAGGAATACTGTCAAATACCTGTCCAATTCGAGAAGTTCCGACGATAACCGTATCGAAATCCAATTCGATAGCCGTGCCTCCTCGGACCCGAAGAATTGCGCGAAATATTTTAGCCGACCGTTTATATTTATTTACGATTGCGGAAAATGCCGAAATACTGCACCTTTGCTTTCACCAACGAGGAGGCATATATTTTTTGATATTAAAACAAGTTCAACGGAAGGATGGTACCTTTACTGAAACCTGAGAAGCCTGCCAACCCATGGGAGTCTTATGGCCCAATAACGCTGCTTTCCCTAGTATTGCAAATATTTGAGGCCTTGCTACTCCCGGCCTTTATACACCAGCTGAGCCTAGCGGAACACCAGAACCACCACAGCACTTATCGTTATAAACGACCAGATATCTTATGGCCTCAACCAGAGATTGCCTTGTGATTGAGCTAGTAGCGTAGGTCTTGCCGAAAGCTTTTGACACAGGCAACTATACCTCGCTGCTAGAGAACGTCGAACTACCAGGACTTAAGAGATGGACCATGAACTAGGGTTAGTTTGAACTAAGTAATAATTACAGCACTACAGCAACTGCTTTGTAACTTTGGTAATACTCTGCTTTAGTGCATAAAAAAATGCTTGTCCATTTTTTGTATAAATTGCGCCTACAAGAGAAGGTAGGACGAGATGTTGTTGACAGTGTTGTAAAAATTTGCTGAGAACGTGATACTTTGATCCTGTTATTAAGATTACCACCTCGAATGCACCCCTATCTAAACGGCCAACAATCATCGACATTATTTTGAGGTGAACATTCTATATTAGAGAGAATTAAACGGGGAGTTCTCCAGGATGCTGCCCTCTACCCGAAAATCTTACAACTATCAGAAGGGGTTTCTATAACATTGCACGGGAATGTTATTAGTGGACGCCGTAAACAGTGGAGCTATTAACTCCTTCATTGACTCCGTCCCAGTAAACGGCATACTTGGAGTCCAAACCAACCGCAACAGCTGGAACCCGCCGAAACAGCTCGTTTCCTCCACTTACTGTTGCTCTGAAGCGTTTTCGTCAGCATCCAACGACCATATTGGGATGGAATAGTTAAGAACCGACCGGCAACATACAAGCCAACAATATTTCTTCGTCTTTTTCCCATGTGCTGCTGGCTAGTGTCTTCAATATTTTGTTGCTGGCTGTGTACTTTAGCAGTTATCGCGGTTGTATGAGGAATTAGGGAGCCCAGACCATCCAGTATCACACCTAAAATCTTTGGAGGGTCAAATCACGTCAAATGGTTCCTGAAAATTCCGCAAAATCACCGATTTTGAAAATTTTCTGTTCATTAGGAGAGGATACCTCGTGATATAAATATTTCGACAAAATTAATTTTGTTGTTAATATTACACAGTACATCAGCTAATCTGGGGGGTGAAAAATTCCAAGTTAGGGTTTTGGTACTAGGTCAGTATAGTAAAACCCTCAAAGGTTTTCGCATTCGTATGTGTCAGTTTTTTCTTATGACCTTTTAAATTTTTTCCCTATCTTGATGTTTTTTCGCTTAGTTGTAACATAGTAGGAGCGTGGATTGTTCAAAGTTCTCAAGTAGCGTTGTGTGGTTGACATGTCAAACGCTCTCAGGGTGGTTTTTGGTTGAGGCCATAAACTATGCGGACGCTTATGAACTCATCTGAAGCTAAATTGTTCTAATATCAATTCCACCGAGTGGAATTGAAAACCGTAATAGGGGTATAGCCACGATTACTTTGGCGGTTGGGAACTGACATGAATTCCCGTATAAACGGGGTATGTGCTGATTGAGGAGCTTCTTCAGAGGAATATGTACAAATAATGTTTCTAATGCTTATAATTTTAAATATTTCATCAATCATCAACAACATTCCTTTATTCGCAATGATAATATTTATGTTACTACACACATACATACATACATATTACACACAGAGTTTATTTTCTTTTTTTATTCATACCGCATACATATATCTGTCAATATGTGAGTTATGGCAATGAAAATAAGAGAGCGTGTTTTGCTCAAGATATTGAATCTTTGTCCCAACATAGATAAATTTTAATGAAAACTTGGCCTAACCTCTATAATACTAATATCAGGATTTTCAAACAACCGGCTGACTATACTCTATATGGTTTTACACCTTAAAGTATTTCCCTGGCTTCGAGTCTGACAAGTTGCAATGGTATCAAATGTTAGGTTGCACCCGAACTTAGCCCTTCCTTACTTGTTTTAGCTAAAGTAGTTAATTTAAAAATTACTTAGCACACTCATTGCTGAAAATATTAGAATGTTTACAATTATGAAGAAAACGAGCGTTACCACATGTTAAACACCAAATATGAAGGATTTTCAACTTCAGCGTTTCGTTTATGTAATTTCGTGTGAATTTTTTTTTTTGCTAAACTTAGCATCCAGCTGTCAAGGAATGTAAAAACTTCATACAAAAAACAGAAATGGTCAAGAAAGTTTCCTACGGTAAATTTTCTTTTGCTAGGAAGCAGCTCTGAAAAAAAGTACCACTACTTTTTAATAATTTTTTTCAGTGGAATGCGTATTTGGCAATTCTTCTTCTTCTTAACGGCCGTAGATACCGATTATAGCCGAGTTAACCACAGCGCGCCAGTGGTTTCTTCTTTTCGCTACATGGCGCCAATTGGATATTCCAAGCCAGGTGCTTCTCTACCTCTGCTTCCCTCGGCGGATATAGCGTCGAATAGTTTCATAGCTGGAGTGTTTTCGTCCATTCGGACAACATGATCTAGCCAGCGTAGCCGCTGTCTTTTAATTCGCTGAACTATGTCAATGTCGTCGTATATCTCATAAAGCCCATCGTTCCACCGAATGCGATATTCGCCGTGGCCAACGCGCAAAGGACCATAAATCTTTCGCAGAACTTTTCTCTCGAAAACTCGCAATGTCGACTCTATAGCAGGACGGGAATTATGAGTGAATTGGTTTTTGTTTGTCCAGAGAGGACTTTGCTTCTGAATTTCCTACTCAGTCTGAAGTAGCACTTTTGGCAAGAGTTATCCTGCATTGGATTTCCATGCTGACATTGTTGTTGGTGTTTTCGCTGGTTCCAAGATAGACGAAATTATCCATGACTTCAAAGTTATGACTGTCAACAGTGATGTGAGAGCCTAGTCGCAAGTGCGACGACTGTTTGTTTGATGACAGGATATATTTCGTCTTGCCCTCGTTCACTGCCAGACCCATTTGTTTTGCTTCCTTGATATCAATATCATCTCCATTTTTTCCAGAAGCAGGTTGGAGAAGTGGCATGATCGGGAATCGCCTTGTCTGAAACCTCGTTTGGTATCGACCGGCCCGGAGAGGTCCTTCGCGATTCTGACGGAGCTTTTGGTGGTGTGTGTCGATTCTACTTTCACGGGTCTTTTCCAAGATTTGGAACATGGTGAATATCTGGTCGGTGGTTGATTTTCCAGGTTTAAGGCCACAATGATAAGATCCAATCAGTTTGTTGACGGTGGGCTTTAATCTTTCACACAATACGCTCGATGGAACCTTATATGCGATGTTGAGGAAGCTTATTCCACGGTAGTTGGCGCAGATTGGGGGATCTCCTTTTTTGTGGATTGAGCAGAGCACACTTAAATTCCAATTGTTGGGCATGCTTTCGTCCGACCATATTTTAAAAAGAAGCTGATGCATGCTAGTTATCAGTTCTTCGCCGCCGTGTTTGAATAGCTCGGCCGGAAATCCATCGGCCCCCGCCAATTTGTTATTCTTCAGGCGGGTAATTCCTTTCGAACTTCGGAATTAAGGAATCGGGTTCGCCTTCTCCTGGCGTTGTGCGTTCACTGCTATTAAGCAGGCTGGAGAAGTGTTCCCTCCATAATTTAAGTATGCTCTGGGCATTGGTGACTCCGGTCTAGAAAATTCTGTAAGCCGCCGCATTTTTTCTTAGAATTTTCAAGCATTACCCACGTCGGCCAGCTTATCAAGCTCGTCGTATTCACGCATTTCAGCCACTTTGGTTTTCTGTCTGTAAATGCGTCTCGCTTCCCTCTTCAMCTCTCGGTATCTATCCCATCCCATGTTGTGGTCGATGGTAACGTTACGAGGTAGACAGCCTGTTTTCTCTCCGCTGCGACATGGCACTCCTCGTCGTACCAGCTGTACTGCACAGAGGCGGGTCCGATTCTTGTCTGCAACAAGATAGTGGTCCGAGTCGATGTTAGGACCTCGGAGCACACGCACATCTAAAACACTGCAGACGTGTCTTCCGTCTATCACAACATGATCGATCTGGTTGGTGGTTTTTCGATCCGGAGACAGCCAGGTACCAATCCTGGTTTTGCGAAAAAACAATTCCTCAACAGTTGTTTCTTGAAGAAATTCAAAGTAATCGTTAAATTCGTCCTAAATTCGTTAAAATCATTATTATGAAATATAGTAAATTTTGAAATGTTGTATGAAACTTATCAATCATCAACAACATTCCAGGTCATGTTGTACGAATGGACGAAAACACTCCAGCTCTGAAAGTAAACCGCCGAAGGAAGCAGAGGAAGAGGAAAACCTCCACTCCACAACACAATATGAAACGACTGACGCGCTGTTGTTAACTCGGCTATAATCGCGTAAGCGGTGCATACGCCAGTAAAGAAGAAGAATTAGTTAAGAGCTGGAAACCGATCTTTACCTATAAAAGAAAGACTAGGATTTAGAGTAGCATCCCTCGATCTCGAGCTTAAAATGGGTATGTACGGATAGAGAAGATTCTTCCGAATCCTTCCTTCAAATATATGTATATATATTGTTTCCATGGACTTATGGTTTTTAAGATATTTGCTTTTAAAGTTTAAAGATTCAACTATTTAAAATGCATGTTTCACCGGTTTATAATGAAATTGCACAAATTTGTTTAACTTTTATATTCACTACYGCTTCACTAATTCGGTTTTACAGATTTTCTTTGTATTAAACAGGTCAATCTCAAAAAACTTTGACTCGTTATTTAAATTTCCTCAGAAAGCCATTTATTAGTACAATAATAAAATGGTTACAAACAAGCAAAAAATTAGTGTTACCATATTTTGGGATAGAATAAAAATAAGTAAAATATAAAGATTATTACCTTAATACAAAATTCACTAGCGTTTATAATGTAAAATTTTTCAGAGAAAAACTATCGACTTCAAGCTTATCGAAATATTATTACAATATGTTGTGTGAATAAGGATCTATACAGAATTTAGTCCACACAACGCATATTATTCATAATACAACGGGAAAATCACTTCTACAGACACAAGAAGAAGTAACCAGACAAGCAGACTATATAACAACAAAAATTGAACGCAGCGGTAAAACCACGCCACTACTAGCATACAGCACAGGCTTGGCAGAGAGTTAGATGCCCGATGATCTGTCAGTCAGCTCGAAACTGTGACAGCGTACATACGGTGGACATATACCAGACTACACAGTGAGATGATCTTCTAGCTAGTCTTGGTCTCGTTCGTTAAGGGTGAGCTTGATAGTGAGTCGATCCCCTGACCAACTCAACCCTTAACAATGGGGTCGCCAACGCGGTTTTCCATAGTCCGAGTTTTTGCGCAGCTATAGTAAGTGATTCAACAGAACAACGTCTTCGAAGCCTACCAGAGCGCCAGCAGATACAGTCGTGCGGAGTCGTCGTAGCAAACGAGCATCCGCGAACGCCGCAGGACATTGTCACTGAACCGYTACCCTCGGCGCGTATACCTCGCTTCGTTACAATTTTCAAAGAGAAAAGATAATAAAATGCGCAATAGTTTGACTAATTACATCTACCTATACATAGAAATAAAGGCGATTTTTTATCTAAAACTTTTTTTTTTTGCAAATTAACTAGCCAAGAAAAAATTATTGGAGTAAGTTTACAAAAACGACTTGACATTGCTAGCCGTGATATTACACTATATCTGTTTAAGATTAGTGGCACTTAGTACATACATACATTAGAATAAAGTTAGACAAAAGAAGCTTAATAAAATAATGAAATGACTTTTTTATAGTTGCAGCTGCTTGTTGGTTTTCCAAATACATTTAATCAAACCGGTGTCTTCGAAGCTGCATGATGAAAGAGAAGTTTTGCTAATCTATGACATCGAGATGAAACAGTGAGTAGCGTTTGAAAAAAAGTGAGCTTGTCACAAATAGCTTTCAACTAACGATTTTTACTAATATAATATTTTTTTCTTGACTACAGTTACGCAAAGGTTGTGTGATAAATTTAGGCGCTATTCTAACAGCATTTAATAAACATTGGAGCACAACACAAACGGCCTATATCTATATATGACTACAAGCATATCGTGCGATTTAATACATGAAATGATAAGCCTACACCGCCAAGTAACAATACCAGGGATAATGGGATGCCCAACTTATTCCAGTGTGAGAGCGMATCAAAATAAGCGTTTTTTATAACATTTTCCATTATGGCCAGATCGCACCAAATAAGAATTTTTGGATATTTTAAATTAACATACCCAACATTTATTACGATTGCAAATTATTATATATTGGACTTTTAATATATGGCGAAACTACTTAATTCCTTTTTTAGGATTTTATGGTATATTAAAACAACTGACTCTCGATATTTCAATACTTAATAAGGTGAATTAAGCCTGTTAGTTCTCAATTAATAAATGTTTTTAATCATTTGTAATAGAAWATTAATTCTATTATGCATCAAATTACAAAACGTTTCATGATATATATTTAAATTTCGCATTATCTTTGATTTTTATTGTTTTAAATTTTTATTAGCGATCTTGAACGGCKGCAATAAATTCCTCCATTCACATATATTTTTGGTATAATTTCAATCTGGCCGTTCCAGTCATTCCAATTGCAAAACGTCAAAACCTACTTAATCCAGTCAACTGTCAAAGTTCGGTAGGTTTTGACGTTTAGTAACTTCCAGTGAGAGAGGAGTTGGGCATCCCATTATCCCTGAACAATACCATATGTGAGAGATGATAAGCAGAGAACGTATATTTATAGCAGGAATAATAGGATGCCCAACTTATTCCAGTGTGAGAGCGCTTCAAAATAGGCGTTTTTTTATAACATTTTCCATTATGGCCAGATCGCACCAAATAAGAATTTTCGGAAATTTTAAATTAACATACCCAACATTTATTACGATTGCAAATTATTATATATTGGACTTTTAATATATGGCGAAACTACTTAATTTCTTTTTTATGATTTTATGGTATATTAAAATAACTGACTTTCGATATTTCAGTACTTAATAAGGTGAACTAGGCCTATTAGTTCTAAATTAATAAATGGTTTTAATCATTTGTAATAGAAAATTAATTCTATTATGCATCAAATTACAAAACGTTTCATAATATATATTTAAATTTCGTATTTTCTTTGATTTTCATTATTTTAAATTTTTATTAGCGATCTTGAACGGCTGCAATAAATTTCTCCGTTCACATTTATTTTTGGTATAATTTCAATCTGGACATTCCATTCCAGACATTCCAATTGCAAAACGTCAAAACCTACTCAATCCAGTCAACTGTCAAAGTTCGGTAGGTTTTGACGTTTAGCAATTGCTCTCTCATTTCCAGTGAGAGAGAAGTTGGGGATCTCATTATCTCTGATTTATAGAGAAGGGTCACTATGTCAAAAATTATAAATATTCAATTTTGATATATTTGCTGTTTTGGATGAGCGTTTTTCACCACAGAAAATTATTAGCGTGTTTCACCACTTAACATCAAGGGACACGAAAATAGCAGAATTGAGCATTTTCAGTGTGAAATGAGAAAACTTATGCTATTTCCGATGTTAAGGAATGCACGCTTACAGATTCGCATATTTACAATGCGCAAACGACTCTGCATATACATGCATACATATGTATGTACAAATGAAACTATTTCATGATGAATTCCTTAAATCTTAGGAAATATATAATAAAATCATATTTGTATTATTACCTAATTATTTATACATATGTATATGTTCTATATATTTTATATCAAAGCACACAAGCATGTACATATGTACGTACAAATGAAACTATTTCATGATGAATTCCTTAAATCTTAGGAAATATATAATAAAATCATATTTGTATTATTACCTAATTATTTAATTAATAYAGGTTTGATAAGATATATAYRTATGTACATACRATWTGTATTTATATASATACCTACATRCATATGTATTTATTTGCAGGCCTTTAAAAGTTTTGATAACATGTTAAAAGACCAAGCGGTCGCACATATTCACGTATGTAATTATGTGTGCATGTAAACAAAACGAACCATACGGATAATGTTTGTACATTTGTCCACACACAACTTTGTATGTAAATAAATATGTACCTATGCATATTGTTTCATGCGAAATTTCCGTTGACAGGGACAACCAATGGCGAAGCTCCCGTTTTGTTTTTTTGTTGTTGGTAGAAAAACCAAGCTGTGCTGAAAACACAAACGAACGATCGGCAATTGCCACTGCTTCCCTTGCCGTTCTAATAGCTTTACCAACGAATTTGTGTAAATATGTATGCATTTGTATGAGTGTGCATACATATCGATGCAGATTTTTGCAAGCCGCGAAAAATATTTTGCACATTCCTTGACAAATACAGTCAATCCCAGTTATGTGCCACAATCAAAGATACAGATGTTTGTGGTTTGTAAAAATAAAAATATAATATGTCACATAAACGAGTGCGAATACTTAAGCCAGTGGTACTTAAAACAATAATTAGTGTTTCATAAAACAAACCGTGAGATGCAGCATGATATGGGCGGTTAAGAGGGATGATTTTCATTTAAGCGGAATACTGTTGCACCGGGATTCACTGTACACATAAATCAGAGGAATATTGAATATTTTCTTTAGCACATTTCTTGACTTGAAAATCGACAAATAAACTATGTTGTCAATTTTTTTCTATACTTATATTTGCGGGGTTGTCGCTTTTTCCTTCTCATACAAATGTCAGAAATTGTTCATTTTATGATTTTTAGCTTTTGCCAACGTCGAGAGAAGACGCTTGTTGGCAAAGGCATGCTCGGGGAAATGTAATGGTATTTGTTTTTTTGAATGAAGCAAGTTTGCCTGTTTAAAGTGCGCTTGCGTTCATGAATGAAAATATTGTTGTTGTGTGTTTTTCTACAAATTTGGGCRTCGAATTGGCTGCCATATTGACTTGTGACGCTGCTGATGCTATTTGAGACGTTTGTTGTTTTTGTAGAACAATATTCGTAGTTTTTGCCTGCGACATACGCATATAAATTATGTATGTTGTCTATGCATTATTTGTGTGGGAATGTCATACGCACATATTTACATGTGTACGCATATAAGTATGTTGGTTTGTGTATGCATTAATTGTCCGGCAATGTCGTACACATATGCATATGGATGTATGGATATACATATAGCAGCAGTGCACGCACACTTTTTACTGATAAATGATAATATCACGATCTGAATTTGAATTGCACTTACATATGTATGTAACTATGTGCTGATATGTAGATACGTATGAAAATTGAAATGAAATGCGATTTACATATAATATTATTGTAATATATTATAAGTTGTTTAGGATATTATGATAGTATGTCATATATGTATATATATATATAGCATATCTACGTACTCATATGTAAATTTATAATATATTATCAAACATATGAAATATTTAAAAAGTAGCTCTTCTTTGTACATTAACTACAAATGTTACTTTGAAAATAGCATAATTTAATGATGAAGTTATCAATTTTGCATGCATTCACAAAAACTCGCAAAATGATATTCAATATCAATTAATATGATTGCATATATGTAAACGTATAGAATTATATGTAAAAGGCTAACATACGTCTGCAATAGAAATGTATATCTCTGAGCATAATTTTCATTGAATACTCAGCTCTGTTCACGCTCCACTGTTAAGATTTCTCCTTCTTAGCTGGCTGTGGTGAAACGCACTCATCGCATTTTGTTAGCTTTTGACAGTTTACACGCCTGTCCGTTTTTGGACCTTCTCTATAAATATACGTTCTCTGTGATAAGTCCCAAGCAACCATCACAATAGAAACAGTAGAAAACCTTTTCGTGGTAGCTTTCTGAAGGGTGAATAGCGGCCATTTAGGATTTTCAGCTGTAGCAACGCAATGTTATATATATTGAGGTAATAAATATAAGTCAAAAATTACAAATATTGTTATTTAATATATAGTAAATCAAAAATGATTTATTTATGATATATTTTTATTAATAGCAGAGCCAGTGAAAAACGCTACTGCCTTCCTTCCCTTTCCTTCCTCATCGGCAAAATGTGTGAGCAGAGAAAACGTGGCAAAAACGCAGAATTCAGCCATCTTTGTTTGTTTTCATTTGCACAATGTTGCTATTGCTCAATACGCATATATAGTTTTGTATACATCTATGTTTTCAATTACAATTTTTTATAATATAAAATATCAAAACTGGAAAGAAACTATTAAAAATAGTTTATATATTTATAAATAATAGCATTCGACTCTGATTTTGAGTTATTATAAGATAATTTCAAACATATTGAACAGATTGAATTATAAAAGTTGATAATTACTACAGTGGATAGATATTTGAAACCCTGGGTTGTGAGAGAGCAATCAGCTGACACGTTTCCACGGCCAAAACCAAAATGCTGTATATTCCCACGTCATCCTACGTCAAAGAGACAAGGGAGTAGCGTTTTTCACTGTGCACTTACATTGCGCGCTCATAAGATAGGTCGTATCAGCTGACACCACCCACGATTCTACGTTTTTCACTGTTCCTGCTATAAAAGATGATTTAAACGTCAAAGTGTGCTATATTTCGTCCTTAAAACATTGATTTCTCGATAATCAGATATTTTGTAAGTAGTGAGTTGTATCCCTGGTGTTGGATTTCTCGTGAGTTTATACGGCTTTATTTGTTTACATTTGATCGACAGAAAACATGAAAGGTGCTGATTTCCTATGGTAATCTGGTTTTTTATCATTAAATTTGTTTATTTTATTTACATAAATTATTTGTACAATTATATTCTTACAGGGTGGCGATTGAATGATAGGGAATTTGAAATTTCTGGAATATTCAGGAATTTTAACTAGGGTCAGGGAAATTTGTAATTTATTTTTTATTATGTATACAGCATTTTAAACATTTTCATTAGAAGACTAAGTTCCTCATTATTCCATCAGCCGTTCAATGTGCTGTGATTGGTTGTCTGCTGTCTACAACAATAGAAGAAAACTTCACTCCGACATATATATATGGTTATAGTGGTTATATTAGATAGTTTAATTTAAATGTCTTCTTTTGATTATTATAACTATTAAACTATCTTTATTCGTCGATTTAGTAATAGTTTTTTTATGTGAAGGTAAAAAATACTTCCTTTCTAAGATTTCCAACACTGAAATAAATATTGTGTCATTTTCTTCGTCTTATACTTTCAGATTTATGACAATTCTTTTAAACTTAACGCTGAAGTTTAATAAATAACTTTTACTAAATTGATTTATTTTATCTTAAATAGAATCTGTGGAATCGGGTTAATACCCATTTTATAATGATAAAATTTATTATATTTTCTTACTTKTAAGGTTAACATAATTTCATCAAGATAAAATTAAATGTCGTCCTTCTTTTAGTTAGTGGATTGATAAAGTTAAAAATAATAATCATTCTGCGTTTTGTAAAAAAATGTTCTAAGGTCATTAATCTAAGTAATATGGGACGACAGGCTTTAGTTAGTCCCATAAATGGAGATAAACACAAAAACACAATGAATGCTTCTACTAAAACTATTGGAATTACAAGATTCTTGTCTCCACCGAGATATCTGACTCCAGCAAATATAGCCATTACTGCTCATCCGCCTATATCTGAAAGTCCTATAACATCTATAAACTCTATGAATAGTAGTTCTCAACCCTCATCATCTACAACTCCATTAATAACTCTGAATTCAGTAATTCACTCTTTAAATCAGAGACCAATGGAACTCTTCCTTGTAAAAGACGAAGTTACTAAATCAGCAATACCGTGGACTATTTCAGCTGTTATGACACATTCATCCCTATGCTCAGCATAAATAGCAAAACTCGTCGACTTTTTCGAGACATGTTCCAGCGATCTGTCGGTTTGGCGTTGCGGTTGTCTTCGCTATATTAATTTGAAGTCCAGTTTGTGCAGCGAGATCACTAACAGCTTCAAGTTTCAAGGAGATGTGCGAATATTTATGAGGCAAGACAGATATCATCCGCATTGTCCAAATCTTCAAGGCAACCGCTTAAGCCCCAAGATATTCTTCTATTAATCGCACAAGCTTGACGCATCATCAAATCCAATACCAAATTGAATAAAAGTTGAGATAGCACGCACCCCTGCTTGACACCAGTCCTGACTTGGATGCCGCTATTTAAAATATTTCCACACCTTACTCGACAACTAGCGTAGCTGAGTAATTAAATTAATTTTTCCGCAATTCCTTTGCATAGTACGGCTCTTCAAATCGCATCATGTTTGAGAGTATCGATCGCTTTCTCAAAATCGATAAAGCAAAGGTAGAGAGGACTGCCGATCTGCGCAGTCGTCTGAGGGTCAGCCTTTAGGAGTTCTGTGTTGATGTTATCTGCCCAGGAGTTTTGTTGTTCTTTAATGCTCTGATAGCAGTCATTGACGGATATCATTCAGGTACGAGGTGTAAATGCCACGCCCTGGTATGTGACGTTGGCAACCTCATGACTGAATAGCCTCCGACGAAGTTGGTGAGAGCAATTTTTCATAGTAATGCTCCCAGATGGTAATCTGCTTATCTTTGGCCGTTGTCAATTTGCCATCTCCATTTTTCAGGTGGTTTTGAGTGTGGCGTTTGTCAGTTGCCGTATCGTTTGATACAGATCACGAGTACGATACTTTCCCGCAGTCTCCTGCGCTTTTCTAGCTAAATTGTCACTCCAGATTCGATTCTTTGAATCCAATACAACATTCCGCTGCCATTAGGAAGTTTGTTTTATACTTTGTGTATACAGAGTGTGTTCTTTTTCGGCAGATGCATTTAGCGATTCGATAAACCTTACGCAGGTAGATTCATCTTTCAGTTTCTCTACGTCGTTTTCTGTATCTTCTTTTTCCAGTCTCTAACTACAGTCACTTTGAGACTGACTTACGCAATTAGGGGATGATGATCACTAGCAATATCAGCTTCACGTTTATTCCGCGTGTCCGTAAGGGAACAGCGCCATTTACGACTTATTGCTATGTGATCGATCTGGTTTTCAGTTCTGTTCAGTTCGATCTGGAGATGTCCAAAATATTTTGTGGACGCGCTTATGATTGAATAGTGTTCTTCTATAACAGGATTAAAACTTACACAAAGTTCATCATGCCTAACCCGTGACGGCCCATCGTCGCCTCTAACCCCTTATTGTGATGACCAACTTAGGCATTCATATCACTCATTAAAATGACTATGTCACCCTTATTGATTTCACTCAGTTTTATAAGGCAACTATAAAAGGATTCCTTAACTTCCACTTCTGCTACATTCGTTGGAGCATTGCTTTGTACTATAGTCATGTTTCTAGCTCTTGTGCGCAGCCTCACTGAGATCATTCTATCCGCAGAGGCTGACTTAGATAGAAAGAAGAAATCTGAAGTCATTCTCTCTTCTTTGAGTGGGCTTGTTTCCAGAGAAACTGAATTTCTCGCCAGAAGTTGCTGTAACTTCGCCCGAGTCGGCCCACCTAACCTCGCAAAGACCAAGAAGAACGAGTTTGTAGCGTTTAAATTCTTTACAAAGTTGCGGTACCTTAATTGATTCTAACAATGAAATTATATTCCAGGCTCCTATTCGTAATCCATTTTTCATGCTGAAGGTCGTCATGAATTTATCGTTCTCAATCTTAACTTTGTTTACTTTGATTTCGGCAATCAGAGAGTTTAAGATGAGCAGGTGATTAGCCTTCTGCATCTGAGCCTAGTTCCGACGCTGCCGGTTTCGCCTCTAGGCATGTGCTAAGGTTATAACGCCTTTACTCGGTCATCAGAGCCTCATTCGTAGTGAACAGGGAGTACCCCACGAAGATGAGGTTGACTTTGGGAAGGATGGGCTATAAGTTAAAAAAGTATTGTTATTTTTATAAAAAAAAATATTTTCTTAGAGCTAAGCACCTTTATTGAGTTTCACTAAAAAACTAACATTTACAATTAATTATACTTAACTCTAGACCTATGTTTGCCGCTGCAACGGGTATGAAGCTGCTGACAGGTCGCTTCCCACTGGTTGCCACTACACGTGTCGCACTCTCAGCGATTTAGTGGTGTCGTATTATATTACTTTGTACTTTACTTCTATTACTTCTATTGCCGGCTGTGACTGTTTATTGGGTTCTTCTTCTTTTTTATTAAGGCGATGACTATTAAAAAGACGATTAGAGTGATGCTGGTTCCGTATTTGACTCTATTTGCTGCCTCTAACAGACTTACTTCTTTTGTATTGTTGAAGTTAAGCTGTTTCAGCATCTCCAGCGAGAGGAATTCTTCTATGTTGAATGGTGCGGATGACGGTTGTAGGATTGCTGGTAGTGGTTTACTTACTGTTCTTTCTTCGTTATAGAACATTTTTCCGTTGATAACAATGGTTACGTTGGTGTACAAAATGATGAATGTCCCGTTTAAAAATGTAGATTCGTTATTTATTGAAATTTGTCCGTTGTATTTATTTAGTAGTATTATTCCCGGTCCCATTTCCTCTATAGTTGGGATATGCTGATTGTTGACCTCCGTGCAGTTTGGCAAACGACGAAAGATTATTTATAAAAGTGAGTCATCGACTGCCATTCGATGCATACGGTTGTTCTCTCAGTGTTTTCGGTGTCTACTTTGTACAGCGCGCYTACGAGCTAATTCGTCTCACGTGTTTTGCAATTTACTTTTTCTTCTTTCTATAGTGATTTTTCTAACTCTTCAATACAGTCAACTCCAAAGGTAAATTTTTTTTCAAAATGTCCCCTGG
>NW_017534876.1:22498-25550 GCF_001853355.1 Bactrocera latifrons
CTTCTTGTGAAAAACAACATCATAGCCAAAAAGTTCACGTCTACAAAACAACTATTAGGAGTTTGCAACGTCAAAATTGACTTACACAAAAATCTTAACTCTARCRAAGGAACCATTTACGCTCCTTGCTTAAATGACATTCCTGAAGTAGAAATAGTTGAAAATCTGAAGGAACAGGGTGTGTCGTCCATCTACAAATTCCCCAAGTATGTAAATGGTCAATCTGCTCCGAGCGGAGTAGTTCTTCTTACATTCGACTTGTACTACTTACCAGAGCAAATCGAAATCTCTTGGTACAAAACAAAAGTAAGACCTTACTATGCTAATCCCATGAGTTGCAAAAACTGCCAAGTTCTTGGTCACACCAAAAAACGTTGTAATAAGAACCCACTCCACCCTCCACCATGTACCCGTTCCTTTTGCATAAATTGCTCAGTCAGTCACTCATCTTCCAGTAAAGAATGCCCGAAATTTGAACAAATAAAAAAATAATCACTATCCAAGCAGACAACAAATACTCATATCGCGAAGCAGTAAACATACATAAATTGCAAACTCCACCAACTTTTACTTCTTCATCTCCCTTATTCTCTAACATATTAAACCAACAACCAACTTAACCAACAAAGATAACGATAATAACAAGAAAACAACAACTCAACATGAAATTCACACAGTTACTCCCTCTCTCAACTCAAATAATAACATAGAACCAAATCCAAAACAAACAAATTTACCAAACTCAACAAACAACATTTACTCATTAAACTCAGTACCAACCTCAACGGCAGTCGATGACTCTTCCACGACGACTCTCGACTACGCTTCAACGATCCCACTCATCTCCAACTTTATTACTCACCTTAACAACTCAACCTCCCACTCACCCTCCGCACAAATTGATACTCTCAGTTCTGAATAGACTATGCGTATTCTTCAATGGAATWTGAACGGTCTATTTAACAACTACGCTGACCTTAATCTCCTTATCAATMAATTTTCACCACACATTATCGGACTACAAGAAACACACCTCCCCGCTAATAAATAAATAATCAAACTTTCGTCCCTGACATTAAAAGATTTACCTAATAGTGACCATTTCCCCATCGTAACCACCCTGTATACTCCCAGTTTACATATCATTAAACCGAGAGCAAAATTCTTAACTGAGAAGCCGATTGGGCTATGTATTGTTCACTTATCTCCTCTTTTATTCTAGAAAAAGCTATATCTAGCAACATGAACGCGGAAGTATCCACAATAAAATCTGTTATACTCTCAGCTGCACCCTTAGCCATTCCCCAAACTAATACTAAACAGTTTTCCACAAAGCTTCCATATTGGTCTAAAATGTTATCTACGTTAAGAAATAGAAAACAAACCTACAAACACAACCGAACAATCAAAAACTTAGTTTGTATTGTACAAAAGAGCCAATGCCACTTTTCGAAAGGAATTAAAAAATGCAAAAAGATAATCGTTTGTAAAATTTATAGCTAACATAAAGCCTACCTCTAGTCCTAAAAAGGTTTGGTCAGATATAAAAGCTCTGTCGGGCACATCTAAACACCATAAAATTGATTTTATCCACTCTACACAAGGCCCTATCTATGACCTCAAAGAGATTGCTGAACACTTTGCAAGTTCATGGTCTAATGCTTCTCATAATTCTAATTTCCACATGGATTTCAACTCTCTCGGTAATATAATTATTCCTAAAACCTACCACAACCCGTCACCTTGCCCTACAGCTTCCCTAATCGARYCAGMAATCTCACTTCACGAATTCGACTCGACTATTTCTACTATGTCGGATAGCTCTCCAGGCCCGGATAAAATATCCTACTCCCTCCTCAAAAACCTTCCTCATACCCTTAAACTCCGACTCCTATCCTTGTATAACAGAATTTCTGATACAGGGACCCTTCCTCAAGATTGGAAAAAGCTGTTGTTATACCTATCCTTAAACCTAACAAAAACAGCCCTTCCGTTCCCAACTTTAGACCTATATCCCTAATACCCTGTATATCTAAGGTGCTTGAAAAAATTATATCCGTGAGAATTATGTGGTACGCCWAGAAAAAAGGGTTGATAAGCTCTAACCAATTCGCATTTCAAAAAGGCCTCRGTGTCATCGACCCACTTCTGTATTTTGAACACTGTGCTTCGACAACGCTCTCTGCAAGAAACCCCCTGTCCGTCCTTAGTCTAGATTTTGAAAAGGCTTTCGACAGAATTAGTGCACATATAGTTTTACGAGAATTAGGACGCTGGTGCGTTGGCGCCAAAATCTACAGTTTTGTTAGAGCCTTATTCCTGAATCGTAAAATTTTTGTCAGCGTAAATAATCAAAACTCTAACATATACCCCTTGCACAACGGGTGCCACAAGGCTCACCTCTTTCAGTCACCTTATTTATAATTGCTTTTAATGAACTCAGCTCCCTATTATCCCAATATGATACGGTTGAGCATTTAATGTACGGTGTTGACGTTCTAATATTTTCCGCTCTCAAAGATCTTACACTAATGACAGAAACTTTCACGAGAATTCTAGATGACATACCCAACTGGTCAAAAACCTCTGGATGTAAAATCTCAGCTAACAAAATCTCAACCTTCCACATCTGCCGAAAACATAAATGCACCTTTCCTATCCTATCCCTTTCTAATACCCAAATTCCTCACACTACTACACTCAGAATACTTGGTATAATATTTGATAAAAAACTAACTTATAAGGAACATTGTAAATATGTTAGAATAAATTTAATATTTAGACTTAAAATTATTAAGTATTTATCATCTAAGCACTGTCATATACATATGTCAAATATTGTAAAAGCACTGATGTTATCAAAAATTGATTTTAGACTCGCGATATATAGTCACTGCGCAAAATCTCACCTTGCATGCATCCAAGCGCCTTACCACACAGCAGTAACAAGATGCATACGCGCGTTCCCCACCTCTCCGATCAAAGCCGCTTTAGCCGAAGCAGGCCTACCGAACATCCAGCAAATAACTAAATATAATACCATGATGCTTCT
>NW_017534877.1:0-2170 GCF_001853355.1 Bactrocera latifrons
AGGTCTTGTATCAAACCTTGTGTATTTTCATTAGCCTTTACGCAGTTTATAACTGTTGGATTTAAATAACGCTTGAGAAGTTGGAGTAAATTGTYGTGATCATAGTTTGGTTCAGTAATSAAATGTCGGTGATAAGTTGGAAATACAATTTTAAATTGGTAGGTGGATATTTCACCTATACTTAAGAAAATTTTATTTTTAAATGTATTGATTGGGCAATCAATACATTTATATATTAAATTATGTGAGGAGCCTTCATTGCTGTGCTGGGTTACACTAAGAGAATTAATTTGGGAAGGTCGCGATAGAGCATCCGCGACGACGTTCGATTTTCCGGGCTTGTAGTACAATTCATAATTGTATTCCTCTAAGATAGYCTTCCAACGTTTCATTTTGCTGTTGAAATTTTTGTTGCTTAAAGCATAGGTTTGGGGGTTGATGATCCTTGTATATATTAACCTTGGCCGTGCCATATAGATAATTTCTAAGGGAATTTAATGCCCATATAATAGCTAGCGTAGTTCTCTTCTGTCTTGCTAAGAGTCCTGGATATATAAGTAATTGGTTTATCGTTTTGACTGAGGACTGCGCCAATCGCGAAATTAGAAGCGTCTGTTGTAAGTGAGAACTCTTTTTCAAAATTTGGATATGTAAGCATTAAGTCTTTTGAGATAAGGCTTGCTTTTATTTTATTAAAGAACTCCATTGCGTCAGTACCTAAATTTATTTTAACTTTTGAAGATTGGTTTTTGCTTATTCGACCTTCCTCCCCTCTTAATAGATTGGTCAGGGGTTTTGCAAATTTTGCATAATCTCGCACAACTCGGTGGTAATATCCTGCTAGACCCAGAAAGATCGTAGCTCCTTTATATTTTTTGGATATGGCATTTTCTGAATTGCTTCAATTTTCGAGGGATTTGTTTTTRTTCCCTCTGCGGAAATTATAAAACCTAGGAATTCCACGGATTCCTGGAAAAAATTACATTTATCTAGCTGTACTCTCATATTTGCAGCTTCAAGTGTTTCAAAAATTTGTTCAATATGGCGAATGTGTTCGCTCTCGCTTTGGCTAAAGATGATTATATCATCTATGTATACATAGCATATCTTRCCGATATGATCGCGTAATATGTCGTCAAGGGCCCTTTGAAAAATAGACGGCGCATTTTTCAGACCAAAAGGCAATCTTGTGAATTCATACTTCCCATTTTTTATAGAAAACGCTGTTTTTTCTACATCAGATTCTTTCAATGGGATCTGATGAAATCCGCTTTTTAAATCGATTACAGAGAAATATTTTTTCTGCCCTAATTGTGATAAGACATCATTGATTTCGGGAATAGAATATCTATCCGCAATTGTTAGCTTGTTGAGCTTTCGATGGTCTATGACTACCCTATATTGTTTGTTTCCAGCAGAGTCCGCCTTTTTCGGGACTATCCGTACCGGAGAGTTATATGGAGACCTTGATGGTCGGATTATACCATCTTCTAATAATTTTTGTATCTGGGTTTCGACCTCAGACTTAAGTGAAACGGGATATGGGTAAAATTTAGTATATACTGGGGAATCCGTGTTTGTTCTGATTTCTCCTACGACTCTAGTTGTATATGTCAATTTTTCGTCAGGCTCGGAGAAAAGTCCTGTCAAAGTTTTTATTAATTTATTCATATCATTTTTCTGATTAAGAGACATGTGTTAATCTCGGATGCTAATATTATTAACTGTTGGAGAAGGTAATTGTTTTAGTTCTATTTTTCTCCCATTYTCTAATAAAATATAGTTTTCCTTCGAATATATTATAGCTCCCATTTTCCGAAGCGTATCATTACCYAAAATTCCTTCAAACGTCTTTAAAAAAGGTAATAAATAAAATATAAAATTTTTATCAGATTTAAATAGGTTTACATATGTAGAAGGAAGATTTGTTTGGTATTCTCTTTTTCGCTAATCTTGGTTGCAAGTAATTTTTACTTGAGCCCGTATCTATTAAAAACTTAAGTGTTTGCATCATTTTGAACTGGTTCGGGATGAATGAAATGGTTCAAATGTATCCTTTCATTGTGKTGGTCATTATTTTGTTGCGGTCTTTTGCCAACAAAGTCATTCCTTTGGGCCTATTCATATAATTTACCCGTCTGGAGTGTATGGACTGGTCAACGTCCATCGG
>NW_017534877.1:4541-7112 GCF_001853355.1 Bactrocera latifrons
TAATTTATATTAAACTTTAGAGTTTAGGGTGTTAACTTATACATTGCCGAACAAATAATGCACATATGTATACGCATATGAATATGTCACCAACAAAAATTGAAACATTGTTCTACGAAAACAGCATTTGTCTCAGCATAAGCATCACAAGTTAATATGGCAGCCAAATTGGCGAAGAACAGTAGTAAATTTTACAACAAAAACGATTTCATTCATAAACGCTGACGCAAATTCCACAAGCGAAGTCGCTTCATTCATAAAAACAGACGCCGTAACATCTCCCCGAGCATGCCTTTGCCAACAAGTCTTTTCGCGACGGTGGCAAAAGCTAAAAATCATAAATTGAACAACTTTCTGATGCTTCTCGCTAAAATCTGCATCGATATGTATTCACGCTCATACGTATACATATGTACATACATATTTATGCACGTTTGTTGGGGAAGCTGTTACAGCGGTGACAATCAGTGGCCATTACTTAATTTTTTTCGGCACGACTCCGAATTTCTACCAGCAACACAATGCTGTGACGCTTTGTTGTGCGCTTCGGCCTTCGGTTACCCGTGACAACGTAGATGCCAAAAGATGCGTGTGGCCATTATTGGATGTTTGTACATATGTGGCCGTATTTGTTTTCGTAAACATATGTATGTACAGACAAATGTGCCAAATAAAATAATATATGTGTGTATATGCCGTAGAAATTCTACACATTTAAGTTCATTTTATAATATTCGAAATTAATATAATTTTTCAAATAATAATTTATTTAAAATTATTTTCTATTTAATTCTATCACATAAAATTTTTACCATATTTCGGGAAACAATAACAAAATAATCACGCATGTGTGACAATGGTTCATATAATACAATATTAGCACGCAAATGTGACTCAGAGAATGCATTTTTGCATTCTCTGKGTGACTTTGTACATTTTTCTACAAAGCAATTCCCTTTATTTATTCTCAGAAATTTACATATATTTCTGSCACTGCACGTGCTCAATTCTGCTAAATAGCAGCGAGAATGGTGAATTYCTTGCCATGAATCTATCAGATATGTTAGCCGCGCAATCGAATATCATACATATTTCTATTTGCACCTTCTCTATAATTTACATTCTCTGAACGAACAAGCTGTCAAAAGCAAAATGCGATGAGCGTGTTTCACCCCAGCTAGCTAATAGCAGGAACAGTGAAAAACGTAGGTCGTGTCAGCTGATACGACGTATCTTATGGGCGCGCAATGTAAGTGCACAGTGAAAAACGCTACTCCCTGCCCTCTTTGACGTCGGATGACGTGAGAATCTACAGCATTTTGGTTTTTGCAGTCTAAAGGTGTCAGCAGATTGCTCTCTCACAACCCAGGGTTGCCAATATCTATATACTGTAGTAATTATCAACTTTTATAATTCAATCTGTTCAATATGTTTGAAATTTTCTTAAAATAACTCAAAATCAGAGTCAAATGCTATTATTTATAAATATATAAACTATTTTTAATAGTTTGATTTCAGTTTTGATATTTTATATTATAAGAATTGTAATTGAAAACATAGATGTGTACAAAACTATATACAATGCGTATTGAGCAATGGCAACATTGTGCAAATGAAAAATAACAAAGTTGGCTGAATTCTGCGTTTTTGCCAGGTTTTTCACTGGGCACACATTTTGCCGATGATGAAGGAAAAGGGCGAAAGGTAGTAGCGTTTTTGACTGCATGGATAATATGATACGTAACTCTTTGATTCGAGAGAGAGCTGTCAAAACTCGCATTTTTAATAACATTTGCCAATGATGCCACCGCTGAAAAATAGTAGCTAGGGTATTTAATAAATTATACAAAACACTAAATTAAACACTTTGAGAATGCATACATATATAAATGCTAAAATGCAAAATCATTAATTAAYTTACATAAACATTTATTTTGCCAAAATATGTTCGCACAGTTCAATGAAATTTCATTTCACACTAATTTCGTCAAGTAATTATAGCGCTGCTCTTCTGGCATCCCGCGTTTTCCCCTAACTACTGGTTGAAGGCACCCTGATTGTGTTTTGTTGCCAGCTCAGAAAACAGWTCAGGGTGCCCTGCCAGCTGAYAAGTGAGAGAGCACGAAAAGAGATTCTGATCAAGTTATCTGACTTGTTTGACTGTTCCTGCTATAAGAAAGAAAATTTTTAGCAGTGGCGCGTGAAAAGAGCTGAGCATTCATTGAAAATTATGCTCGGAAATATATGTATGTATGTACATTGCTATTACAGACGCATGTTGGCCATTTGCTATAACTTTTAAACGTTTACATGCCATATATTAATTGATATTGTTATTATTCTGCGATTTTTTATGAATACATGCAAAAGTGATAATATTCTAATTAAATTGTGCTATTTTTAAAGTATATATTTGTGGTAAATGTGTGAATAACAGTTAATTTTTAAATATTTCTTATGTTTAATAATATAATATAATTTCATATATGAATATGTTTGTATATATGCTATGTATGTACACTTGTGCTCACATAATTAAGCCACTGCATAGCAAAACTACGTTTCTGAAAA
>NW_017534877.1:8812-18151 GCF_001853355.1 Bactrocera latifrons
ATGTAAATTACATTTCTTCATATAAATTTTCATACGCATCTAGATATTAGCATATATGATATTATCATTTATCACCTTTATATATACAGGCATATGCCTATGTGTACGACATTGCCGAACAAATAATGTATACACATGAATATGTCACCCGCAAAAACAACAATCGTCTCAAATAGCATCAGCAACGTCATAAGCCAATATGGTAGCCAAATAGTCGATGCCCAAATTTGTAGAAAAACACACAACAACAAAATTTTCATTCATGAACGTAGGCGCACTTTCAACAAGCAAACTTGCTTCATTCATAAAAACAAGCACCATTACATCTCCCCGAGCATGCCTTTGCCTACAAGCGTCTTTTTGCCACGATTTATGTGTACAGTGAATCCCGTTTAAGTAGTACTCCACTTAAATGAAAATCATTTAAGTATTTGTCAAGGAATGTAGAAAAATATTTTTCTGCGGCTTGCAAAAACTGCGTCGATATATATGTATATAAGTTCAAACAGAAACATACATATTTACGCTGGTTTGTTGGAGAAGCTGTTACAGCGGTAAGTGAGGCAGTAGCAATTGGCGATCGTTCGTTTGTGTTTTCGGCACAGCTCRGATTTTCTACCAACAACACAACGCCTTGTCGTCGAGTCGGTCCGTAGACACATTGCGGTATTCGTTTGATCTTGCAAGATTGCAGATTGCTAAAATACTATACCGAAATATACAAAGGCACGAGAGCACCCATTGCAGAATCTAGTGATATATGAACGGCTGATTCGATCAATTTATTGTTAATGACTATTATGCATGGCTATTGTAAATTGGCGCATCTTCTGCATGCATTTTTAACAAAAAAAAAACTGTAACAAATCTTTCTAATTTAAGTAGAATTCTTTCTGTAAAATGACAGCTAAAACAGGGTTGCAATATATTGTTGCGTGCCATCGCACGCAAATATTTTTGGTCTGACATATTTTACAGCTATTGCAAATATTTTTCTGCGTGTGTTTGTTGTTGTGCGGTGCACCAAGAGGAAATATATGCAAGAGCAGGCGAATACCCCTAATATGTGCGCATATTTACATACAGAGTTGTTTGTTGTATGGTTCTTTTTGTTTACATGCTCACATAATTACATACATACGTGAATATGTGCGACCGCTTGGTCTTTAAACTTTTAAAGGCCTGCAAATAAAAATGTACATATGCTTGTATATATATGTTATAAACATTACATTAATTAAATACATTAATTAAATATTTAGTGTTGCGTCAAGCGACATATCTATATCTAAAACAAAAATAATTAAATGAATTGTAAAATATTGAATTATTAAAAATTAAATTAAGAAAATCTATTATAAAATACTTACCTTAATAATTCATTCATAATATCAATCTATTAACTACCTTAATACTTACCATAATCTGTTACAATATTTAACGAAAGTTGGAGAGTTATACTTACCCCTTTTTTAATACATATTTATGTTACCACTAGTTTAAGCCGTTAGTTTTAAGATTTAGGCTTAGCAATTAGATTAAGTGAAATAAAGAATTCGAATCCATGAAACCGAAAGCACCGCTTTTTCGTTACCGGAATAATTTATAAGTCTTTTTTCGCGACAGGTAATTGGAGTTTTATTTAAAATTGCGCATCCCTAACTATTTTTCGTATCTCAAAAACGCTTGAGAATTTTTATGGCGCTCGAGCAGGGACAAGTTAATAATTAAAACTTTAAAAACTAAAATACATTTAAAAAGTGTCAAACAAATGCATTAATTAATATTTCAAACCAATTACCTGTATTTAATTCCTTTCGAATCTCGGTTTTCGGTGTGAAGGCTGAAAAGCAAAATATATACAAACATAAAAGTCAAAAAGTTACATACAAGTGAAGGTGTTCCTTTCAAAGTGCAGTGTTCCCTATATACTCGAAAAAAAAAAATACAATACAATAATAAATTGTTAAATATATATTTTACATATACATTCGAGTGAGTGAAGTGATATGTACAGCAGCAAATCGTTAAAAACTAAACAAAGGAAATTATAAAAAAAAGAAAAAATTACCTACAATAAATAAAATACATAACTACATACATACGTGATATAGAGTGTGTGCTACCAAATTTTTAAAAGAATAAATAGAGGTAAAGGAGAACAAACGAAACGTGCGGTGTGGATGCTGAAAATAAAATCATATAAATACATCTGTATGTGCTAATGATTACAAGTGCGGTGACGAAAATGCTTAACTGAAAAAGAAGCAAGCAAGAAATACATACAGGTACATATATTGGGTGCATAAGGAAGCGGAGGCTGTGTTAACACACCAACAGTGTGTTATAAAAAAATTCTACCAAAGCGTTTGAACAGTTTCGTGACAAAAATAATAATTATTACAATAAAATAAAAGTGTCGGTCTAACGCTAATGTAAAAAAACAAACCGCAAGTGCCGCTATCTGTCCGTTGTGTCAAAAGTGCCGTGTGCAGTGCCGCAATAGAGGAACACATAACTTAACGTTTTTCATCTCCAGTGCTGCTACTTTTCCACCAACATTGCCGCTGCGTCAACGCCATCATCGCCGCTGCATCTACGCCAACAACTGCATCATATGCCAAAGGGAAGTAAGCGCCGGCAAATAGCCGACGCACCAGGTAACGAGTGCGATTTACTGAAAGCAGCGCAAGCAAAAAAAAAGAAAAAAACAGAAGCAAACAACAAAACAAGTGCACTTTCAGTTTTTCATATTTTTTGCAATTTTTTCGATCCGTTTTTATAAATATTGGTCGGTTTTTCGCAATTTTTGTCGATTTTCGTTCGGACATTTTCCGATTAAATTTCTTATTGTGCTATTGCTCATTTTGCGCATTTTTTGATTTGGCTTTCGTATACTTGGGAATCGATATTATCTTTTCTCGTTTTCGTAACCGATTCCGGATATGTTTGTTGCCAACCTTTATTGCTATTGGTCATTTCTTATGCTTTATTGGTTTGGCTTTCGTATGTTTGGGAAATCGATTTATTTATTTTTTCGTTTTCGTCATTAAAACGGGCCTGCTCGAAAAAACTATGTCTTTAGATCCAATCGAAATTGAATGTCGTCTCGATATATTAAATTCACATAGTGAAAAATTAATGAAATGCCAGTTAAAGATTGAAGAAATTGATGAAGAGGGCATGGCCCGAGGGGAGTTAGAGGGCGTAATTGTTGAAACGAAATCAATAATTAAAAATATTTTAGCCAAAAATAGAACGTCAATTGCCGAAGCATCTTTTGTATCTTCTCACAGTTCAAGGCTCCCTAAAATGAATTTGCCGAAATTCAAGGGAGAATATTCGGAATTTAAAAATTTCATGAGTTTGTTTGAGAGTTTGGTTCACAATGATCCAAACATTCCAGATATTTAAAAATTTAACCATTTGGTTAATTGTCTATCTGGAGAGGCTTTGGGAACAGTTAAAGCGTTTCAGATGTCGGATGAAAATTACCTGAAAGCGTTGGCAAGTCTCAAAATAATAAATGTTTGATATTTTTCAATATAATATCTAAACTTTTTGAGCTGCCAGCCATCACAAAGCTATCCGCGCCTTCATTGCGAACAATGATTGACGAAGTGTCAGCGGCATATGACTCATTGCTATCGCTGGGCGATGAAAAACAGATAACAAACGCTATTATAATACAGTTAGTAATGACAAAGATTGACCCTGCCACCCGATCCAAATGGGAAGAAGCGCTGGACTATGAAAAACTGCTACTGTGGAAGGACTGTGAAGCCACCCTAAATAGGAGATACCAGCAGCTATCAGCAGAAGGAGCATCACACTCAAGCACGAAGTCCATACCAAAAAGCAATGCGAGTCATGGGAAACAACAATATATGGACATGACCAAATCAGTGCTATTTGCAGCAAATACGAGGCAGCCTCTTTGTCAGCAGTGCAAATCGAGGGATCATCATCTAACTGCCTGCCCTACTTTCAAGGCTCTTCCGGTACAGCGGAGGTTCGAGTTTGGCAAATCGGTACCCTTATGCATAAATTGCTTGCGTAAGGGGCATACCGTTTCCAAATGCAGAGCGGATCGTTGCCGGATATGCAATCGGTCCCATCACTCGCTGTTGCACCAGTATCCAGTGTCGTTCCTTGCTGCACCTCATCCGCAACCATCCACCACACATGCCATGCATACTGCAAGTATGCCGGATTGGGTAATTTGGCAACAGCAGTAATTTTAGTGAGGAACAGCTGTGGAGATTACCTGCACACTATGCCAAGCTAAAGAAGACTTTACTTTACGTAGATTCAGTAGTCCAAAATTTTTGGGCTCTTGAAGAATTCAGATTCAAATGGCATTAAGTTCACACCAGAGCAACAAGAATGTGAAATATTTTTCGTAAATATAACTCAAGTATTGCCTTCAGGACGGCTTCAAGTCAGAATGGCTTTTAAAGCTGACCGTAAGTTACCCGGTCACTCTTATGAAACCGCAGTTCGTCATTCCGCATCAATGCGTTTTAAGGCCCGAGAGCACAACAACCAAATTACGTGTTGTACTTGATGCCTCGAGTCGATCTTCAACTCAAATAGCATAGCATGAACTTTTGATGGTAGGGCCAACCATCCAAGAAGAGTTATATTCAACTATTCTTCATTTTCGCTTACACAAATATGCACTAACAGCGCACATTACTTAAATGTACCGTCAAATAATTCTGCATGAAGAAGACAGAAATTGTCAACTTATTGTGTGGAGAGAGCATCCTTCTAAGCAAATTCAAATTTTTTGTCTTAACACCGTAGCTCGGCACTGCGCCTGCTCCATTTCTCGCAACACGGTATTTGAAAATGCTTAGCGATGCCAATACAATGAAATATCCACTCGGTTCATTGGCCATCAAAAGAGACTTATATGTTGATGATCTATTAACAGGGTCCGAAAATTTTGAGTCCCTAGATCTTTTGAGAAGTGAGGTAAGAAAAATATTAAACTCGGCCAGATTCACTTTAACGAAATCGTTTTCGAACCACCCTAATTTTTTCGGAAGTGATTGCACTGAAAAGTCATTAAGTTTCAATGACAAAAGTTCCACTAAAACGTTAGGAATCCATTGGTTGTCGAAAGAGGTTTTGTTTCGCTTTGTTTTAGACGACAATTTTAATGATCTTCGAGCCACTAAAAGAAATATATTGTCAGTCTCTGCTCGCCTTTTTAATCCTCTTGGATTATTAGCCCCGCTTGTTACCAAAGCAAAAATATTATTTCAAGAGCTTTGGATCCAAAAACTAGATTGGGATGAGTCGATTCCATTGCGCCTTGACACTAGCTGGCAGAACTTTAAAGCCAACCTAATGCAGCTCTCATCGATAAGCATTCCTCGTTACGTAAACGTTGAGTCGAGTGCTCTCTGCCAAATACATGGCTTCTCCGACGCCTCAATAAGGGCGTACGGTTGCTGCTTATACATATGAAGCCAATCTGCTGGTGGTATTAAATGTATGTTGCTTACTGCAGAGTCTAGAGTGGCTCCGCTGAAGACCAAATATCTTCCGCGTCTTGAGCTCTCGGCAGCATATTTTCTTTCGAAATTATGGTCAAGAGTAGCGCCTATGTTGAGTCGGCATTAAGAAAATATTACATTTTGGTCAGACTCTGAAATTGTTTTACATTGAATTAAAACACATCCATCACACAAACCTTCGTCGAAAAAAGGATGTCCGAAATTCAAGACTTGACTGACAAAGCACATTGGCGACATGTGCCAACGAAACAAAATCCTGCGGATCAAGTATCTCGGGGTGGTAACTTGGACGAATTGAATAATTCGCTATAGTTTGGCGGTCAGTTCCATTAATTTCGACTGCTGAGAAAAATTCAATATTCATGTGGCTAATTAATGCCCGAGAAACTTGCAGTAGAACCGTAAGAAACTGTATACATTGTTTTCATTACAAGCCGAAGTTTCACAACTAAAAAATGGGAAATTTGCCAGTCGAAAGACTATAAGCTTTTGTGGTCCGATATACACAACGTTAAAAATACGCGGTCGACCACCCGTAAAAACATATATTGCAGTTTTCGTTTGCTTTACTTCCAAAGCAGTACATTTAGAAATAGTTTCGGACCTATCTTCTAATTCATTTATTCTCGCCCTAAAAAGGTTCATTGGACGCCGAGGGATGCCGACGAAGATATTCAGCGACAACGCCACCAACTTCGTCGGCGCCGACCTCAAGCTGCGCGAGCTGAAAGAGGCATTTTTTGCCCAGTAAGCAGAAGTGAAGGAATTCGCCGCAGAGGAAGGATTCAGCTTCACCTTTATACCACCGAGGGCGCCGCAATTCGGCGGGTTATGGGAAGCCGCGGTGAAGTCCGGCAAGCATCACGTCGTCCGCGTACTCGGCAACGCGCTACTGACCGCAAAGGAACTGTCAACACATCTGGCAGAAGGGGAGGGCATCCACAGCGAGTCACTAACCCCAGCGCATCTACTAATAGGATGCTCCCTGCGGGCTTTACCCCCAAAGAAGGTGCCAATGGATTCGTTGTTGCGAGATATGGCAACTTGTTTGTTGTGTCAAGCAACAGTTCTGGCGACAGTGGTCAAAAGTATACCTGACGGGCCTTCAGGAGCGCAACAAGTGGCTGCACCCCAAACGCAACATGCAGCTCAACGACCTCGTTCTCGTCCACGAGAACAACGTGCCACCTCAGCACTGGGTACTAGGGTGTGTCGTCAATACCGTCAAAGGGCAAGACGGCAAGGTGCGCGTCGCAGGCCTGGCAACCTAGACGGGCACAATTCAGCGTCCCATCCACAAACTGGCCGTGCTTCCACTGGAAATTGAAGGAATCTTATCCTGTCAGTGTGGCCGGTGTTGCGTCAAGCGACATATCTATATCTAAAACAAACATAATTAAATGAATTGTAAAATATTGAATTATTATTAATTAAATTAAGAAAATCTATTATAAAATACTTACCTTAATAATGCATTCATAATACCAATCTATTACTTACATTAATACTTACCATAATCTGTTACAATATTTAACAAAAGTTGAAGAGTTATACTTACCCCTTTTTAATACATATTTAATTTGTCACTAGTTTAAGCCGCTAGTTTTAAGATTTAGGCTTAGCAAATAGATTAAGTGAAATAAAGAATTCTCTTTGGATTGAACCGTGAAACCGAACATACGCTTTTTCGTTACCGGAGTAATTTATAAGTCTTTTTTCGCGACAGGTAATTGGAGTGCTATTTAAAATTACGCATCCCTAACAATTTTTCGTATCTCAAAAACGCTTGAGAATTTTCATTTAGTTAACAACATAAACATGAATATTTATATTCCCAAAAATTTTAAGGATTTCATCATGAAATAGTTCAATAGTTGTGTGCTTTGATATAAAATATATAGAAAATATACATATGTATGTATGTATGTATATAAATTATATGCAGAGTCGTTTGCGCATTATAAATATGCGAATCTGTAAGCGTACATTCCGTTACATCGGCAATAGCATAATTTTTCTCATTTAACACTGAAAATGCTCAATTATGCTATTTTCGTGTCCCGTGATGTTAAATGTGGTGTAACACGCTAATAATTTTTCTGTGGTGTGCTGAATCACGTTCATCCAAAACAGTAAATATTCCAAAAGTGAAATATCCCTAATCGTAAACCTTCTGCAGAGAACGTATAATATAGACGGAGAACGTTTATAATAGAGAAGGTTCACGGCGCGGAGATCGTAAAAATATTGTTGGCTAACTCAGTCGAGATGGAGGAGTTTCACCACTGCCAGCTCGGCCGGCGAAATTTTAACATTTTCGTTTGAACAGAGCTGAGCGTGAAATAAAAATTATGCTCAAAACTATATATTGCGCTAACAGACGTATGTTCGCTCTTTTACTTATATTTCTATACGGTTTACATGCAGAAATATGTATTCATATAAATTCTTTTTGTGCATATTTATGAATGCAGGTGCAATTGAATACACTTTAATTAAATAACTTCTTCAAAGCAATATTCATAGTTATTTCTTGTATTTGATATATTCATATATTCATTCATCTTTCTCCTTCTATGGCATTTTCCGCGATACCTGTGAGCTTCTTAATTGCGTCAACAGTTGAGCGTTTCTTGCGGAAGCCGTACTGGTTATTTGATAAACTGCAGGCCTCCCCTTCTAGGTAGCTTTCTAGTCGAACACAGGTAATCCACTCCAGCATTTTTCCCATTGTGTCGATCATGCATAGAGGGCGGTAAGAGCTAGGTTCCCCTGCTGGTTTGTTTGCCTTCTGCAATAGCACTAGGCGTTGCCTTTTCCATATTTTGGGGAAGATCCCCTCTCCTAGGCATCGCGCAAAGAGCTCCACAAATTGTTTTGTTTTGGATTTGACTGCAATCTTCAGGGCCTTGTTCGGCATTCCATCCAGTCCTGGTGCTTTTGCCAAAACCGTTCAGCAGCTTGTAGCACTTCGAGATCACTTACTGGCGCTGCATTTGTGGGCTCTTTAATTAAATAACTTTTTCAAAGCAATATTCATAGTTATTTCTTGTATTTGATATATTCATACTTATGTGCCTACTTCATTACGTATGTATTTATATAACAAACTATAATAATATATTATAAAAATTAAATACATTACAATAGTGATAAATGTACATATGTAAATCGTATATTTTATAACTCAAAACTGACGTATGTATGTATGTATATTCACATGTATCATAACCATATGTGTTTATCCTCGCTTTCGCGAATTCAAATCATACAATATTATCACCTATCAGTAATAACAAGTGCGCGCTGCTCATATGTACATAAATATGTGCGTATGACATTCCCACACAAATAATGCATACACAACATACATACTTGTTTACACATACGTACACATGTAAATATACAGAAACTACAAACATTGCTTTACAAAAACAAAAATTGTTTGAAATAGCATCATACATACTTATATGCGTATGACATTCCCACACAAATAATGTATACACAACATACATACTTATATGCGTTCGCATGTAGATATGTCACTCGCAAAAATTACAAATATTGTTCTACAAAAACCACAATGGTTTCAAGTAGCATTAGCAGCGTCACAAGGCAATATGGCAGCCAAATAACTGATGCCCAAATTTGTAGAAAAACACACAACAATGACATTTTCATTTATGAACGCAAGCGACTTTCAACAGACAAACTTTCTTCATTCATAAAAACAAACACCATGACATCTCCCCGAGCATGCCTTTGCCTACAAGCGCCTTTTCGCGACGATGGCAAAAGCTAAAAATCATAA
>NW_017534877.1:18898-21602 GCF_001853355.1 Bactrocera latifrons
CTGTTATGACAGAATTGCGAYGAAAATTTCCCAATAAGCTGATATCCAGAAACTCCACATTCCKTTGGCCACCCAGGTCGCCTGACCTTACTGCACCTGACTTTTTCTTGTGGGGTTATTGCAAACAGGAACTCTACAAAGAAAAACCAACAAGTTTGAATGAACTAAGGCAATCCATTCGAGAAACAATTGGGGCTATTCCTGTCTAAACTCTCTAAGCAGTAATGAACAACTTTTTGGTAAGATGCCGCACATGCATCAACGAGCAGGGGGGGGGCGCATTTAAATTCCATTATTTTTAAAACTAATTAAGATATATTTGATAAAATTGAATGAGCTTTAACATGAATAACAGAAAAATTAATTCCATACACTGAAAAAAAAATTATTGGAGTTTCTTAATGTAGCAAAATTCATCAGTCACCCTGTATAGTATATGAGAATAAAATTGACAACATAGTTTATTTGTCGATTTTCAAGTCAAGAAATGTGCCAAAGAAAATATTCAATATTCCTCTGATTTATGTGTACAGTGAATCCCGGTTAAGTAGTATTCCGCTTCAATGAAAATCATCACTCTTTACTGCCCATATCTTGCTGCACCTCACGGTTTGTTTTTTGAAATACATAGAAATTATTCCTGTAAGTACCACTTGCTTAAGTATCCCCATTCGCTTATGGGCCATATTATATTCCGCATTCGCTTATGGGCCATATTATATTTTAATTTTTAACAAACCACAAAAATCTGTATCTTTCATTGTGGAACATAAACGGGATTGACTGTATTTGTCAAGGAATGTAAAAAATATTTTTACACGGCTTGCAAAAATCTGCGTCGGTATGTATGCAAGCTTACACACAAACATACATATTTACGCGGTTTTGTAGGCGAAGCTGTACAGCGGTAAGGGAACTGGTGACAATCGCCTACCGTTGGTTTATTTTTTTCCGCACAGCTCGGATTTTTTATTAACAATATAATGTTGTGACCCATTTTCGCCATATTGATTCTTTAACAAAAAGTGAGCTTCGACATTGGTTGTCCGTGTGAACGGAGATTTGTATGTAGACATGAGTGTACATATTTTCATACATATGTGGCATGTAGACAAATTTTCAAACATTATGCGTATGCAGAAATGGATGTGCTGGACACAAAGAGAGGACAAACTTCAAGCGACATCTGTCAAATATTAAAATACACACGGTCTTATGGACACAGTTATGTAGCCGTGCAGCAGTCAAAATAACTGTGTTCTTAAGAACATGTGTACTATAACATTGTACAGATGTTGCCTTAACTTTGTTTTTTTTTTGTTTTTTTTTGTTCCGAAGGGGGAATCTTTCATAGATACTGATACTTAGTAGTATGCAGTATGCACGATTCGTACTGCTCGCTAAAGGTGCACCTCTTTCGGGACCACGCCTATTAAGTAATATCTTACCATATTAGACTTGCGAAACAGTACGCCTACGTACTAAACCCTAAACTCCGTCATCTGTAGTTTTATGGAAGGTCATGCGGAACCGCCGCTAAGCATTACATCGTAGGGCCAGCTTAGACTATTGACTCACGTCATAAGCTCGCTATTTGCGGCTCTAGCTTCACTGTTTCTGTGATGTTCGGCTCTTCTCAGCTCTTTCAGTATCAGAGCTGTCGTCTTCTCCATGGCATACCATACTTGTCTCATTTGCAACATATGAGCAACAATGTTATCTGGTGTTACTCGGCCTGCCACTTCCATCTCCAGGCCCCGGCGCTCTGATGTGAATCTCGTGCAGTGGAAAAATATGTTCTCTACATTTTCACTGCCGTTTCCACAGAAAGAGCATTCTTGTACTTTCCCGATTGACCTTTGCGTCCATCTTCCCTTTGTTGTTGTGTCCCAACGATTTTGCCATTTCTTTGCAGCTGAGTCTCGCCTCGATCATTACACCAAAGTACCTTAGTGCTGATTGTGTTGTAATGATGTGTCCGTCAATGTTTAGGGAGACATACTCGAGTTTTTTTCTGCTTGTAATAAGCACTGCTTCGGTTTTTTTTCCGCGATTTGGTGGAGTTCTTTGGCTACTATGGATACCGCTATATCATCGGCGTATCCGATAATCTGTACTTCTTTGGGCAGCGGGAGGCGTAGTATCCCATCATACAGGACATTCCATAAGACTGGACCCAGTACATAACCTTGTGGCACACCACCAGTTACCGTGTACTCTTTTGGACCTTCGTATGTGTTGTAGAGCAACAGCCTTTCGGACAAATAGCTCTGTATGATACTCAACAGGTACGTTGGTGTTTTTTTCGCCTGCAACGCACACAGTATGTGGGGCCAGTGAGCCGAATTAAATGCATTTTTTACATCGAGGGTTATAACCGCGCAGTATTCTTTATTGCCATACATCCATCTTTCTCCTTCTATGGCATTTTCCGCGATATCTGTGAGCTTCTTAATTGCGTCAACAGTTGATCGTTTCTTGGGGAAGCCGTACTGGTTATTTGATAAACTGCAGGCCTCTCCTTCTAGGAGCTTTCTAGTCGATCATGCATAGAGGGCGGTAAGAGCTAGGTCCCCCTGCTGGTTAGTTTGCCTTCTTCAATAGCACTGGGCGTTGCCTTTTCCATATTTTGGGGAAGATCCCCTCTCCTAGGCATCGCGCAAAGAGCTCCACAAATTGTTTTGTTTTGGATTTGACTGCAATC
>NW_017534877.1:22152-24934 GCF_001853355.1 Bactrocera latifrons
TCCACCAGTATACCGGCTTTCTTTGTGTTGTTTGTTTCCTTTTAACCATAGCCGCATCACATTCTTTGGATATGTGGAAGAGTTCCTCGTCAAGTGTTTCAATCCTCCACCCTTTGCACTGCACTCTTTGGCGACAAGTGGTGGATATGTGGAAGAGTTCCTCGTCAAGTGTTTCAATCCTCCACCCTTTGCACTGCACTCTTTGGCGACAAGTGGTTCTACGTAGTTCTTGCGTGGGTTTGCTGATGTTTATTAATATAGCCAGGTGATCACTCTGGGTCTATATGTCACACACCCGCCAGTCCGTTGACCAAACTAACGTTCTGCTAACAAAAGATACGTCAATAATAGAGTCACGCCCATTCTTTTCAAAAGTGTTCTTTGTCCCTGTATTCAGTAGGACAGCGTCTAACACAGCAAAGGCTTTAAGCAGTGCCCTTCCTCTTGGGTTAGGGGCCTTGCTTCCCCATTCTATGGCCCAGGCATTGAAGCCCTCCGCAATTATATTTGGTGCAGTTGTGGTTGCATCTTTCACCAGCTCGTCAAGTATTTTTTCATATTCGTCAAGTGGGATACTTGGCGGTATGTAGCAGCTGTAGATCCCATATATTTTCGCTCTTGCGTAGTAGGCCTTTCCAGTCAGTGGTTTGTGTTGGAACGTTTTGTTTCCACATGCCCATATTGCCACCTTTTTTGTGGTATCTGAGATCCACTTGTCAGTCGTTTTATTTTTATATTGTTCACAGATTATTGCTATGTCGATACTTTATTCATAAACCGTTTGCGTCAATAGCTCCTGAGCCGCCTCACAGTGGTTCAGGTTTATTTGCAGGATTCTCACCTTGTATTTTTACTGCACGCTGCTATGTAGATGGGACATTTTCGGCTCCCTATTTGGTGTTCAGCGTTCATTTTCCCACTTTTTTTTGCACGCAATGCAAAGGGGTTTATTAGTGCAGGATTTCGCAAACTGACCCTCCTCTCCGCACATAATACAGCATTTACTCCTGTCTTCCAGGTTGCTGCGCGCCTTCGCCACATGTCCATATTCGAGGCACCTGAAACACTTCTTCAGATGAGCCTTTTCCCTAATCCTACAGATTGTCCAGCCAATCCTGATCTTTTGGGCTTGTAGTAAGTATCTTGCTTCTTGCGCAGGAAGACTTATCACTGGTATTTGAGTGCCCGCGTAGGCCGCTCTGATGGTTTTTACTGCTGCTACGTTAAAGAGGCCAAGTTCTTTAATTCCTGATCGGATTGCTTCTGCTATGTCTTCTTTTGTGGTGACATCGTCCAGGTCCCGCAGCTTCACTGTGGTTTCTTGCCTCAATGTTTTTATTTGTGCCTGGTCGCCCAAAATTCTTCCTATCTTTTCTTTGTATTCTTCAGTGCTTCCTGTTGGCTCCTTCTTTAGTTCAAGGAGAATTTTTACCAAGCTCTTGTAGAGTCCCATTAGTTTTAACCGTTCAAAGAATGTCTGCGTAGGTCATTTCACCAGATTTTGCAATCACGATAGCATCCGGTCGAAGGAGTTTTGTCGTTTTTGCATACTTTTTACTCTTTTTCCTCTGTGTCTTACGCTGTACCGTTACCCAATCTTCCTCTGTTGCTGGTTTCGCTCCAGCATCTTTAGGGTAGCTACCTCTGTCATCGCTTGTAAGGTCGACTACAGTTCTCGCCGATAGCACTTCATGGGTGGTTTTGGTTCTTTTTGAGGGCATTCTTCTCCCCAGTTGCTTGCCGTCACGTGGCCTTTTAGGTGTTTCGACGACCTTTGTTTGGCTTGACACATTACGTTTTAGTTCGCCCAGTCGAGCGTGCTCATCCTTGGCATATGTGTGAAGTTTCACGATAGAACAAAGTAGTTCCCGCATGGAATTGTTGATGGTGCGCTGCGATGGGTTCATCATATCAGCTAACTTCTGTATAAGATCTCCTAGTTCAGCCACGTGGTATCGTTTGCCTAATCTTCCCATTAATGACGGCGTGTCTTCCTGCAGCGCCGGTGGTGAGGATTTGGCTCGCGCAGGTCTATCCACCGATAGCACTTTTACAGGCGATCTGGCCAATCGCGAAGCCTTCTTAAAGGGATCCATCTCTGGGTACCCCACATTTTTGTTGCTGCTATTGTTGTTGTCGTTAGTTTTTCCATTATTTTCTCCATAAACCAGTTTTACTAGCGCATCGTGTGCAGAGGGGCGGGCCGAAATAGACAGGAACGGGTGTACCCTCGGGGACGATGCCCCTAACCCAGTTCCCTGAGGCCTGTCCTTCGCTTTACCGGTTCTGGAATACGCGGACGAACTGGCGCTCGTACGGATCAACGCAGACTACTACTTCTGCGACCAATGGACACTTCCTGACCAAGGCCCGAAGGGGCTGGTTACTGATACACATCGTGGCTAACACTTCGGTAGAGCAAGCTCACATCACCCTTTCCACACCATCAGTGGGAAACAGCTAATGGTGCTTCGTGGGACTCCCAGTGCGCCCCGGTATGGACCGGTCGTGTTCGCAGCCGCACCTAACATGGTGAACAGACCAGGAAGCCGCTCATTGCGAGTCCACCATATCCATACATGGTGGGGGAGGACACCTATTTTTGAGAGGCGGTATCGGCTCGCCTCTGTCGCAGGGGTTTCGTCAGCTTAGCTGGCTTTTTTACCGCAGCCTCCACTCCTGCCGCTCCTCGTCGGGGGTTGCTTATTCGTCATAGCTTATTTCGCAACTAACCTGTTACTACAGGCCGTCCGGCTATCCACGACCTGCCGAGCCCCCTGGT
>NW_017534877.1:25094-27727 GCF_001853355.1 Bactrocera latifrons
CGTCAGTTTTGAGTTATAAAATATACGATTTACATATGTACATTTATCACTATTGTAATGTATTTAATTTTTATAATATATTATTATAGTTTGTTATATAAATACATACGTAATGAAGTAGGCACATAAGTATGAATATATCAAATACAAGAAATAACTATGAATATTGCTTTGAAAAAGTTATTTAATTAAAGAGCCCACAAATGCAGCGCCAGTAAGTGATCTCGAAGTGCTACAAGCTGCTGAACGGTTTTGGCAAAAGCACCAGGACTGGATGGAATGCCGAACAAGGCCCTGAAGATTGCAGTCAAATCCAAAACAAAACAATTTGTGGAGCTCTTTGCGCGATGCCTAGGAGAGGGGATCTTCCCCAAAATATGGAAAAGGCAACGCCTAGTGCTATTGCAGAAGGCAAACAAACCAGCAGGGGAACCTAGCTCTTACCGCCCTCTATGCATGATCGACACAATGGGAAAAATGCTGGAGTGGATTACCTGTGTTCGACTAGAAAGCTACCTAGAAGGGGAGGCCTGCAGTTTATCAAATAACCAGTACGGCTTCCGCAAGAAACGCTCAACTGTTGACGCAATTAAGAAGCTCACAGGTATCGCGGAAAATGCCATAGAAGGAGAAAGATGAATGAATATATGAATATATCAAATACAAGAAATAACTATGAATATTGCTTTGAARAAGTTATTTAATTAAAGTGTATTCAATTGCACCTGCATTCATAAATATGCACAAAAAGAATTTATATGAATACATATTTCTGCATGTAAACCGTATAGAAATATAAGTAAAAGAGCGAACATACGTCTGTTAGCGCAATATATAGTTTTGAGCATAATTTTTATTTCACGCTCAGCTCTGTTCAAACGAAAATGTTAAAATTTCTCCATCCGAGCTGGCGGTGGGGAAACAAGAGAACGTATATTTATAGAGAAGGTTCACGATGTCAAAAATTTAGGGATATTTCAATTTTACTGTTGTACGTTTACAAATTCGTATATTTACAATGCGCAACGACTGCATATAATTTATATACATACATACATATGTATGTATGTATTTTTTCTATATAATTATATCAAAGCATACAGGCATGTACGTACAAATTGAACTATTTCATGATGAATTCCTTAACGTCTTATATATGTAAATATGTATATAATAAAGTCATACATGCAGTACTACCTACTTTGTATGTACCACAACTTTTTATGTAAATGTGTACACTTATTGCTTCATGCGAAGTCTTCGTTTCACGGGCAACCAATGGCTGAAGCTCAAGTTTTTTCAAAGAGTCAATGTGCCGAAGGGCTGACGTGACAACAAAGCATCCATAGATTGTGTTGTTGGTAGATAATCCGAGCTATGCCGAAAACACAAACGAACGATCGCCAATTGCCGCTGTAGCAGCGTCAAGAACAAATCAGCACAAATATGTATGTTTCTGTATGAGCTTGCATACATATCCACAAAGAATTTTGCAAGCCGCGGACAAATATTTTTTACATTCATTGACAAATACAGTCAATCCCAGTTATGTGCCGCAATCAAAGATACAGATTTTTGTGATTTGTTAAAAATAAAAATATCATATGGCACATAAGCGAGTGCGGATACTTAAGCGGTTGGTACTTAAAACAATAATTTCTATGTATTTCAAAAAAGAACCGTGGGATGCAGCAAGATATGGGCAGTTAAGAGGAATGGTTTTTATTTAAGCTAATACTACTACTACTAATACTACTTAACCGGGATTCACTGTACACATAAATCAGAGGAACATTAAATATTTTCTTTGGCACATTTCTTGACTTGAAAATCGACAAATAAACTATGTTGTCAATTTTATTCTATACTTATATTTACGAGGTTGTCACTTTTTCCTTCTCCTACCAATATCAGAAATTGTTCAATTTATGATTTTTAGCTTTTGCCATCGTAGCGAAAAGGCGCTTGTAGGCAAAGGCATGCTCGGGGAGATGTAATGGTATTTGTTTTTATGAATGAAGCAAGTTTGCCTGTTGAAAGTGCGCTTGCGTTCATGAATGAAAATATTGTTGTTATGTGTTTTTCTACAAATTTGGGCATCGACTTGACTGCCATATTGACTTGTGACGCTCCTGCTTGCTATTTGAAACCATTATTGTTTTTGTAGAACAATATTCGTAGTTTTTGCTGGTGACATATCTACATGTSAACGCATATAAGTATGTATGTTGTGTATGCGTTATTTGTGAGAGAATGTAATGCGCATATATATCTATGTACATAGATAAGCATAACATATCTATGTACATGTTTTTTTTTTTTGTTTTTTTTGGTGGGCCGGAGGGGGAATCTTACATAGATACTGCTACTTTGCTGTAGCAATATGCACGATTCGTACTGTCCGCTATAGGTACACCCCATTCGGGACCACGCACAGTCAGTATTACCTACTGTTCTGGACTTGCGAAGCGGTACGCCTACGTGCTAAACCCTAACTCCGTCTCCTGTAGCTTTACTGAGGCCCTGTGGGACCGCCGTTAGGCATTTCATCTCAGGGCAAGCTTAGCCTGTAGGCTCACGTCATTAGAGCGATATTCGCTGCTCTAGATTCACTCCTTCCTCTCTGTTCTGCT
>NW_017534878.1:0-20750 GCF_001853355.1 Bactrocera latifrons
CTAATGATTTTTCATTTTAGCATTTATATATGTATGCATTTTCAAAGTGTTTAATTTAGTGTTTTGTATAATTTATTTAATACCCAATCTAATATTTTTCAGCAGTGGCATCATTGGCAAATGTTATAAAAAATGCGAGTTTTGACAGCTCTCTCTCGAATCAAAGAGTTTCGTATCATATTATCCATGGCCCTGATCTGTTTTCTGAGCTGGCAACAAAACACWATCAGGGTGCCTTCAACCAGCAGTTAGTGAAAAAGGTGGGATGCCAGAAGAGCAGCGATATAATTACTTGACGAAATTAGTGTGAAATGAAATTTCATTGAACTGTGCGAACATATTTTGGCAAAATAAATGTTTATGTAAATTAATTAATGATTTTKSRTTTTAGCATTTATATATGTATGCATTTTCAAAGTGTTTAATTTAGTGTTTTGTATAATTTATTAAATACCTAAGCTAATATTTTTCAGCAGTGGCATCCTTGGCAAACGTTATAAAAAATGCGAGTTTTGACAGCTCTCTCTCGAACCAAAGAGTCTCGTATCAAGTTATCTATGACTCAGTCGAGATAAGCCAGTTTCACCACTGCCAGCTCGTCAGGTGAAATTTTAACATTTTCGTTTGAACAGAGCTGAGCGTGAAATAAAAATTATGCTCAAAACTATATATTGCTCTAACAGACRTACATCTGTATGTTCGCTCTTTTGCTTATATTTTTATACGTTTATATGCAAACATGTGTTCGTATGAACCCTTTTGTGCATATTAATGAATACATGTGCAATTGAATACATTTGAATTAAATTACTTTTCAAAGCAATATTCGTAGTTACATATGAATATAACAAACTATCATAATATTATAAAAAAATTAAATATATTACAATAGTGATAAACGTACATTAGTCTTACATTTTATTCAAAACTTATCTATGTATCACATGATTCATGACCATTTGTGTTTATGTTCGCTTTCGCGTATTCAAATCATATTATCAGTTACTCGTATCAATAATAACATGTGCGCGCTGCTCATATGTACATAAATATGCTCGCATGACATTGGCACACAAATAATGCATACACAATTACATTAGATATGCGTTCATATGTAGATATGTCATCCGCAAAAACTACAAACATTGCTTTACAAAAACAACAATCGTTTGAAATAGCGTCATACATATATGCGTACACATGTAAATATGTGCGTATGACATTCCCACACAAATAATCCATACACAACATACTCGCACGTCCTTATATGCGATCACATCTAGATATGCCACCCGCAAAAATTACAAATATTGTTCTACAAAAACAACAATGGTTTCAAGTAGCATCAGCAGCGTCACAAGGCAATATGGCAACCAAATAGTCGATGCCCAAATTTGTAGAAAAGTAAACAAAAACAATATTTTCATTCATGAACGCAAGCGACTTTCAACAGGCAAACTTGCTTCATTAATAAAAACAAACACCATGACATCTCCCCGATCATGTCTTTGCGTCTTTTCGCGACGTTCGCAAAAGATAAAAATCATAAATTGAAGAATTTCTGATAATTGTATGAGAAAGAAAAAGCGACAACACCGCAAATATAAGTATTCAAATATATTAGAATAAAGTTGACAACATAGATTATTTGTCGATTTTCAAGTCTAGAAATGTGCCAAAGAAAATATTCAATATTCCTCTGATTTATGTGTACAGTGAATCCCGGTTAAGTAGTACTCCACTTAAATGAAAATCTTAACTGCCCATATCTTGCTGCATGTCACGGTTTATTTTTTAAAATACATATAAATTATTGTTTTAAGTACCACTCGCTTAAGTATTCGCACTCGCTTATTTGACATATTATATTTTTATTTTCACAAACCACGAACAACTGTATCTTAAATTGTTGCACATAATMGGGATTGACTGTATTTGTCAAGGAATGTAAAAAATATTTTTACGCGGCTTGCAAAAATCTGCCTCGATATGTATGCAAGCTCATACACAAGCATACATATTAACGCTAGTTTGTTGGCGAAGCTGTAACAGCGGCAAGGGAAGCGGTGACAATCGGCGGCCGTTCGTTTATTTTTTTCCGCACAGCTCGGATTTTCTACCAACAATACAATGTTGTGACGCATTGTCGCCACATTGACTCTTTGATAAAAAGTGAGCTTCGCCATTGGCTGACCGTGTGAACGGAGATTTCGCATGAAGCATTGAGTGTACATATTTACATACATATGTTGCATGTAGACAAATTTACAAACATTATGCGTATGGTCTGTCATATTTGTTTACATGCACACATAATTATATGTATGTATATGAGCACATGTGCGACCGCTAGATCTTTTAAGATGATATCAAAACTTTTAAGATAAATGTATAAATTTAAAACTAATTACCTTAACTTATATCAATTATTTGGATAATAATACAAACTTTACTCTATTATATGTTTTATATAAATTATATAATTATGTGCCGAGTTTGTTGCGCATAGAAAATAAACGAATCTCTAGGCGTAAATTTGTTTATATTGGAATTAGCATTATTTTTCTCATTTAACACTGAAATTGCTCAATTCTGCTATTTTCGTGGTGAAACACGCTTATAATTTGTCTGTGGTGAGACTGGCTCATCTCTGCCGAATAGACCTTCGAAAAGTTACGATATTTGAAACGGGAACCTTCTCTATGATAAAAGTTCTCTGATATGGGGAAGGTTCACGGCGTTGCCAAATTTACGATATTTCTTGATAATTTGTTGGAATTTATAACGTCAAATTTCCATTATTACCTAAACAAATATATATACATACATATATATTGGGCATTAGAGGTTTTGATAACATTTTGAAGACCAAGCTGACGCACATACTCGCATATGGAAGTAATTATGTGTACATATAAACAAATTTTTAAGAACCATAACCGTAATGATAAACTTTTTTTGATAAAATCCCGTTTTGATAAAATCTTAAAAGTCGTATGCATATAATTCTGTGTACATACATGGAAACAGATTTAAAAAACGGTACTCATAAAGTTCACAAATTCACATACATATATGTATTTAATTTTGTGTTCATTTAAACAAATTAGAAAGAATCATTCGCAGAATGTTTGTAAACACAATTTTTTATGTAAATATATACACCCATTGTTTCATACATTCACAAAACTTCACGTTTTGTCAAAATGTCAATGTGTCGAAGGACTGACGCGGCGACAAAGCGTTACAGCTTTGTGAAAATCCAAGCTGTGCCGAAAAAAAACGAATGGCCGCCGATTGCCATCGCTTCCCTTTGCCGCTGAAACAACTTCGCTTACAAACCAGCGTAAATATGTATGTACATATGTTTATGGGTGAGCTTGCATACATATGTATCGACGTAGCTACGTAAAAATATTTCAGCATTACAAAATATTTTTCACATTCGTTGACAAATACAGTCAATACTGGTTATGTGCCACATTCAAAGATACGAATATTTGTAATTAGTTAAAAATAAAAATATAATATGGTACATAGGCGACTGCGGGTACTTAAATGAGTCGTACTAAAACAATAATTTCTAGGTATTTAARAAAACAAATCGCGAGATGCAGCAAGATATAATAGAGGTTGTTAAGAGTGATGAAGGAGGAATTTGATTTTCATTTAAGCGGAGTACTACTTAACCGGGATTGACTGTACACATAAATCAGAGGAATATAAAATATTTTCTTTGAAACATTTCTTGAATTGAAAATCGACAAAGAAACTATGTTGTCAATTTTATTCTAATATAATTTAATACTTATTTTTGCGGGGTTGACACTTTTTCCTTCTCATACATTTCAGAAATATATTAAATTTATGATTTTTAGCTTTTGAAATCGTCGCAAAAAGACGCTTGTAGGCAGGACATGCTCGGGGAGATGTCATGGCATCTGCTTTTATGAACGAATCGAATATGCTTTTTGAAGGCACGTTTGCGTTCATGAATGAAAATTTGGTGTTGTGTAATTTACTATAAATTTTGACGTCGGCCATATTGATTTCTGATGCTATTGAGACGATTGTTGTTTTTGGAGAACAATATTTGTAATTTTTGCGGGTGACATATCTACATATGAAAGCATATAAGTATGTATGTTGTGTATGCATGTTTTGTGTGGGTATGTCATACGCATATATTTACATATGTACTCATATTGTAAGTATGATGATTTTTGCGACTATTGTTGTTTTTCCAGAAGAATGCTTGTATTTTTTTATTTACATGCATACGCATATATTATTTGCGTGAGAATGTCATACGCACATACATACATATGTGTGTCCGTACACATAGAGAAGCGAGCGCTTTTTATATTACTGATAAATGATAATATCTTTATTTGAAATTGAWTTGTACTTGCATACATATCTGCCGGATAGATGCGTATGAAAGTTTTTAATGATAAGAGGTGTGATTTACATATATTATTACTGTAATATATTAAGTTTTTAGGATATTACGATAATATTTCATATACATATATAGCACATAGTATGTATATGTACATACATGCGTACGAAATTATATAGTATTATAAAAGATAAGAAATATTTAAAAAGTAGCTTTTATTTGGACATTAACTACAAATATTACCATGAAAATAGCGTAATTCATTAATAATGTTATTAATTTTGCATGAATTCATAAAAATTTGCAAAATCATATTCATATCAATAGACATGATAGCATGTTAGTTATAAAAATATAAGCCAAAAGGCCAACATACTAATAGGATTTTGTTAGCTCGTGACAGTTCATACGCCTGTCCGCAATTGAACCTTCTCTATATTATACGTTCTCTGACATTGACTCTTCGACAAAATGTGAGCTTCAGCCATTGGTTGCCCGTGACAACGGAGATTTCGCATGACGCAATAAGTGTACACATTTATATACAAAGTTGGGTGTAGAMAAATTTACAAATATTATACGTATGGTCTGTCATATTTGCAGAGAACGTATATTTATAGAGAAGGCCCAACAATGGACAAGCGTGTGAACTGTCAAAAGCTAAAAAAAAATGCTATGAGCGTAAATATGTATGCATATGTATGAGCGTGCATACATATCAACGCAGATTTTTGCCAGCCACGGAAAAATATTTTAGAATCGACAAATATTACAAATCGACAACAGCTATGTTGCCACTTTTCTCACTTCTTTCTGTGAAGGAACACCAGAAAATTGTTCAATTTATGATTTTTAGCTTTTGCCACCGTCGCGAAAAGATGTTTGTAGCAAAGGCATGCTCGGGGAGATGTAATGATGTTTGCTTTTATGAATGAAGCGAGTTTGCCTGTTGAAAGTGCGCTCGCGTTCATGAATGAAAATGTTGTTGTTGTGTATTTTTCTACAAATTTGGGCGTCGACTATTTGGCTGCCATATTGACTTGTGACGCAGCTGAAGCTATAAATGATAAAATATACGATTTATGTACATGTATAACTATTGTAATATATATTTAATTTTTATAATATATTATTATAGTTTGTTATATACATATGTAATGAAGTAAGCACATAAGTATGAAAATATTATTCATAAATAGAATACACATGTCGGCATGTAAACATATGAAAATATATGCAAAGGAGCTAACATACGTCTGTAACAGCAATATTTTTTTTTTTGTCCTACCTAGCAGGCAGTGGTGAAACTCTCTCATCTCGACCGAGTTAGTCAAAAATATTTTTACATTCTCCGCGGAGCGAATCTTCTCTATGCGGTCTGTATCGCCACTGCGACAATCATTTTTATATGGGCACAACAATCTAAGAGAATGTACTGCAAGATATGGAACAACAATAGATGCTGTATTTACTAGATATCTGGATAATATGATGTCTAATACTTTTGTAACATACATACTTCAGTTATCATCGACCAATTGTCACGGTAATACCGGCAGAGGCAACTTTGAATGTAACTAWTACGAAAGTCACTGATGAAAATAATTGAGTTGAAGTGATTTTAAATAAATATTTGGATAAAATTTTGTATATAAAGCAAATAAATRTTTATTGAATAAATTATCTGTCATCATTTTCTGAAAAAAATCATAATATTGTATTCTTTCATTGAGTATCATATTTAATTCCTGTCATTATCTGTACTTTTTAACCTATTACTTGTATAAAACAATTTACATGTTTCACATCTGCCAGCCGTCAACTGACAGCTCACTCTTTTTTTTTTTTTTTGCAAATTGTATCGATTCGACATTAGCCGAAGAAACTTCGTTCCTACCTAGTGTCCCACGGCACCACATTTCTTTTTTGATGTTTGTTTGTTTAGGATTGTTTGTTGTAGTGATAGTGCATTTCAATTGTTAGAACTCAGTGTTGTCTTGATGCATTCTGTTTACTTAAACAAAAAGTTGTTTGAAGTTTATTTCTACAAGTATTATAAGGAATACGTCCCTTAACTCGTTGGAGTGATTAGCTTACTAGCTTTCCCTCATTGATTTCGCGCATCTATTTGATTAGCCATCTTTTACTGAAAAATATGTGTTTGTTTGGTTATTCATTGATTATCACTGCCTATCGTATCAGTAAACTTTTTCTTTATAAATAAAAAATTGAAATTTTATTTTGTTCTTCTTATTTAATTTATTTTTGATGTTTATATGATTGTATACAACAGTTATATTTTTATATAGATATACATATTATAAACTTACCCCGGGGTAATGCGTGTTTACGTAACGTGTGAAGCAGATGCGTTTTTTGGTGATCTTAAAACTCCAGTGCATTCTCCTAGTTTTTTGTTGTGGAAAATTGTTACTCTTCGATGAAACAATCCAGGATACTGAACTAAATGTGTGGATACCAGGTCTAGAGGAAGAGACACGTACACATTGATTTTTKGAGCAAATATAAACAAATATAATCTCTTCCCCTTATAATAGCGTGCAATAAATAATTCTTTATTCTGCCGTTGTGTTTCGGTCGATCAACCCTACCTCGTGTTTTCGTTTTCCTTTTGGCTTTCGCATTGCCAACCATCGAAAACACAGGAATCAGCTGTTCGCTTTTTTCTTTTGATTGCTTTTTTCTTTGAGTAAGCCATGTTGTAACGTTTGGGACAGATACATATATACCAAAGGGTGCTCGAAAACTATCTTTTTGCTGAGGTACGGYCTTTGAAAGTAGTATTGGGCGAACACCGGAGAATCCTTTCCGAAGAAACTATAAAATAATGAGAACGCCGCCCGATGGTAAAAATTAGGAGTACCATCTGATGGAGGAGATGATAATATCACTGAAAGAATGCGAGAGGCACCAGACTTCCTCCCACCAACCAAAAAGCATAAAAATACAAACGAAAAGGCGCAATTGTCGTATAGTGGAGCAGCAAAATTAACCTAAGAAGATTATATGACTAGTCAAAACGCAAGTGAAAGATGGGTAGACGTAGTTAAAAAGAAGAATCATTGGAAAGAAAAATCAGAACAACACCAGATGCCATAATTATAACAAAGAAGGATGGTGTGTCGTATGTCTATTCTGTGGAAAATAAAAAATTACGGCGGGCTTGAGAAACTGAGTTCAAATGTAAAATATATTCGTAACACGCTCAACGAAGATTTACTTACAGAACTAAATAATCAGGCAGGCACGAAAGTCGAAACTTTCCAAAAGGCCTTGGAGGTAGTGGTTGCCGAAATTGCTATGAATGGTGGTGGACGAAAGAACAACTCTAGAAGAAATCTACTCAGAAATCTGCCAGCAAAATCTTTAGATATCGAGTGTGAAAAGTCTGCGAAAAACTCGTAGTGGCACACAAATAGCACTGTTATACACGCGTGCTCAAGAGGCCAAGGCCGCACTCAAACTGAGAAAAATAAAGATTGGGTGGTCGATCTGTCGCCTTCGAGAATACTCGCTTATTCCCAGATGCTTTGGGTTTCCACTTGGGTAATTGCTGCAGTTTGACAGACATACGTTGTGGAGCCGCGGGCCATTTAGCAAAGGTATGCACAAACGTTCCGAGCCGCATGCTCTGCAAAGCACAATACTCAGTATTGAGAAGTCCAAGTCTCTAAGAAAATGGGGATCATACATCAAAAAATTACAGAATCCGGCGGATTACAGACAAAACTGACAAGGAATCAGTATAGTTCTGCAAAGGATAGCTTCTTAAGACCAGCTCCAGAGAAGCTCATAACTGCATGGTTAATGCACGGTCAACCGCATGAGTCAGGAGGTGTACAAACCATCGCGGGGGCCTAATTAAATAATTCCTAAGTCAAACGAATAACAATAATAAAAAGTGGATCGCAAAACATGAACCAAAAAGGAAATATAGGATCCATAATATGTTCGCAAATGATTCGCTCAGCAGGCACATTAGGTGAGCTGTGTCAAATATATAAACAAATAGTGATCATAAAGCGAAGCTGGCAGGAACAGGAGCTAAGTGCAGACCTGTTTGAGCTAGTTTGGAGTTCATTAAAAGAACCAGACGACGACATCGCCCACCTGGTATCTGCAGTGCAAACGGAACTGGTCGTAGCATCCGATGTGACAATGCGTAGAACAACAGAACAACAAGCGGCGGCCGGTATATTGGTGGAATGACTAAATTTCCGCTCTGAGAATGCTTTGTCACTCAGCTAGACGGCTTCTGCAACGTAATCATATTAATTAAATTTCATAGACTTAACTAAATAAATAAGACGAACGAAAAGCGACAAGAAGCTCCTGAAGTTGGCAATTAACCGGAGCAAAAAATCATGTTTTAAGAAGCAAGCATTGACCCTTGCGGAAATGCTTACAATAACTGAATGTCGTGATTTAAAAATAAGCAGCAATAATCTAAAGATGCACCTTTTAAGAGAAAAATCGTTGAAACTCTATTCCCAAACACGATCAGATTTCCTATGCATAGCGACGAAACGAAGCTACAGAGTCACCCCGTTAGTCACTGAAGAAGAGCTCTTGGCCATGGGGGGGAGAAAAAACAAAGCACCTGGATTAGGCATACCTAATAGAGTTCTGAAGGAAGCAACAAGCTCAAAACCTCAACTGTTTTCTATATTGTACAACGCTTGTATAAAGGAAGAGCGAGGAACACCTCGTCGTGGAAAGTAGAGCGTTTAATTCTGCTCCCAAAACAAAAGAAACCATCCGAAAAACCTTCATCGCTCGACACAATGGGTAAGATGTACGAAAATATAATACGAAACCGCTTGGAGTTAGCAATCCAGAAAGCCAGCAGATTATTAAAAAGACAATAGGGCGTTATAAAAAAGATGTCCACTATTGAAGCACTACAAGAAGTCGTCGATACTGTGAAATGTGCACAAAAAAGTGCTGTTCGCTGATTACCCTGGATGCCAAGAATGCTTTCAACATGGCGAAATGGGTTCAACTAATCAAAGCCCTCGAAAAAGTGCGCTCCCCAGAATACCTCATAAATRATATAACGAGTTATTTAAAAAAAGGCTGATTTATGATAAGAACGAAGGAACTAAGAGCACAAACGGGAATAAAAGGACCGATGAGCAGATCCCGCCCAGTTCGTTCTTCGACATTAACAGTGATCAGTCTTACGTTTTTCACGCCCCGCTTCTCATCCGCCATCGTAGTATACCGTCCCAGAATTTCGGGACTTAAATGGGTATGGTCAGCCGCAGGAATCTTATATTTTTCGAGATATTCGCGTTTAAAGTTGAATATTATCACTATTTTAATTACTTATTTTCTTTTATTTTTAATAAAAACGGTCCAACACCGGTGTGTATCAAATTCTTTTCTCGTATAACTCCTTTTTGCTTGGGCGGCCTTCGGACGCGCTTCAAAAAAAAAAAAAAAATAACCATGGTGGGTCCAACACCGGGCTGTATCAAATTTTTTTCGCGTAGAACTCCTTCCTGCGGCTATAACTATATATATTTTTGATCTGGAGAATCTCCTCTATCCGACCATACCCATTTTATTTCCGAAATCCTGGGAAGGTACACTAAAGCTGACCCAAGGATTTTTCCAAGTGCTCYGATGACTGGAAAATTCGTCGGCATAAGTGAATTGCAGCGGGAGGGGTTACTTGGATGGAGATGAAATGGACAAAATTCACCTATCAATTTGATCTACCTGAAACTTTTCGAATCCCTCTGGTCATACATATGTAGTTGAAAGAACCATCGACATCGTAAAAGGTGCTTACAGCAACTTTCTTTCTTCGAACGACGTGAGTATGCTGGGCGCTTAATAATTCACCCCTATATATTTTCTTCTGATATACAAGCTCATGAGATTCTGAAATTTTTAGCAACGACGTTGGAGCTACTTCCGGTCTTCGGTTTAAACGACATTATAACCAATCCCAAAAGACTAATTTAACACGATTCGCGAATCGGGATTTCTAATAGTGCGGAAAAGTTGCCTTAGTATTTCCTGATTCCAATACAACTTTTTGTTTTTTAAGAACAGCTCATGGTACAGCAAAGAAAAACCTTCATTTAAAGACTTATAGGAAAAATTTGTATGCTCGAATCCAGATGAATCGTACTATAATCGAACCCGCACTTCATGCCCGCAAATCAATGACGTTCGTTGACTTCTACTTCGAAGAAAATGACATTGATGAAGTTCGATATAAAAAATGAACAACAACGGATCGCTGTACCATTCTTAATGTGACAACTGAAACTGATGAATTTCTTGACACCTCATGAAAGTTCTAAGAAAACTTTTACTTCATGATTTCGTGGCCTCAAAACAAAGTAAATATTTCACTGAATTGAAAGAAAATTTGGGTCCAGGTGAAATTCTTCTAGTACAAGATTTTGCAGAAAATTATGCATTCGTCGTACAAGACGCTGCTTAAGCCTTTCACAGGAACAACAATCAGGCTACACTATTTAAAAGAGTAATTTATTATCAAGAAAATGGAGATTTGAAACATTTCTGTTTAGTTGGGATTTCAGACTCTTTGAAACATGATTATCTTTCTGTATACATGTTCCAGGAGAAAGTGATTGAATATTTAAATAAAAATTCGCAGTTATTGAAAAAATATTTTTTTTTCTTTCGTTACTATCTTACGATTTGTTGACTATTTTTATACTCTTGCAATATATTGCTATGTATATATTATATAAATAATCAGAATGACAAGGCGACATGAAATCCGAGTGACTGTCTGTCCATGCAATCTGTAACATGAGTAAAATAAGATAGCTTGATAAAACGTGTTCCACATATACCTTGGCAAAAAAGTAAAGGCGATTAGTGGCGTGGTAGATATATTGTCTATTTAATCACATATCTCGGGTCCTTGCTGGTTGATCGGATTACAAACACTCCTACTTATCATATAACACAATTTATCTGATCGTTTTACATTCCAGTATACAAATAGAACCCCAATTAATATAGCGCGATAAAACTTTCACAAATAGTGCTTTTGCAGTATGACATCTCGTGAGAAAAGATTTTATAAATCGATCCAAACCCGTTCAAGCTCTAGGTACCAAATACGAGTATCTGGACCTCAGTGCGTACAGTTGAGTTTTTACTGAAAAAATGGCCAATACGTGAGATAAATAACTGAAATTCGGAAGGGATCCTCTCCAGGTGATAGTAGGTCGTAATGTAGTAGGATCAAGAATGCATGCATGGCGCAGACTACGATTCTTATAATTGTTAAAAAGGTTTTAAACATTATGAACCGTTTTTATGCACAGTGAATGAATTTAAAAAATATAGTTTTACTCCTAGGAATAGTAAATTTATCGACTGTTTATGTTCGAAACACTTCACACTTTCTCATTGTAAATGTTTAACTATAACAGCTTGAAAATATTTGAAATTTGGTGATACTCTAGTCAACCCCACTTGCGAAGAGCTGAAAATCGTAATATCAGAGTTTGTATCTTTTAATTTTCAGTTGTAAACACTAATGAACAAATCTGAAAGAAAAATTTGTGACAGATATGCTAAGAAGTCTGTGGGGTATTTGAGGTGTCCTGGTTACGAATATGTGTTCAACAATTGTACATCGTTTTCTATTTTGATCATTTAGCAAGGAGGATGGAGTCATGTGCAGAAGTTCACGTAAGTGTGGAAAGTTCTTTGATCGCCAYTCACTTGGGAGTGGTCAGAAACGATTCTTTTACGTATGGCTCAAGCATCTCACTACTTCCGGTCTTTGACCAAGTATCCTCGGAGTAGCCTAAGAACATCCGTTTAAAGACGAGCTAAAGTGAGAAAGCGAAGCATCCCCTCCACTGGGTTGTCCGCTGAGTTTGGGACTTGCCACGTAAAATACAATACCAATGAAAACTAAATGACAGACTCGGATGGGAGAGCCTCCTTTTAATGACGACCATGACAAATGAAATAAGGAGCACGATTTGAAAGCATGCACCTGCAATGTCCAGTCCTTTAATTGGGAAAGTGCTGTCGCCCAGCTGATTGATGTCGTCGTTAGAGGGAAGGCTGATATCACCGCCGTCCAAGAAATGTGATGGATGCTACAAGTACTGAAGCGAATAGATTCTTGTGACAGTATAAAGGAGCGCAAATTCGGAGTGGGATTTGTGGTGGAAGAGAGACTCCGTTGCCGAGTACTATCACCCCGGTGGATGACCGTCTAGTCACAATCTGCAACAAAGCAAAGTTCTTCACCATATTGTTGATTTACGTCCACGCCCTGACGGAAGAGAAGGATGATTTGACCAAAGATGCCTTCTATAAGTGCTTGGAAAGCACTTATGAGAGCTGCCCCCGCCACGATGTCAAAATCGTGCTTGGYGACTTTAACGCCAGGGTGGGCAAAGAAGGTATCTTTGGCACTACGGTCGGCAAATTCAACCTCCACGAGGAAACATCCCCAAATGGGTTGAGGCTGATCGACTTYGCCGGGGCCCGAAATATGGTTATCTGTAGTACTAGATTCCAGCATAAGAARATWCATCAAGCTACCTGGYTGTCTCCGGATCGAAAAACCACCAACCAGATCGGTCATGTTGTGATAGACGGAAGGCACGTCTCCAGTGTTGTAAATATGCATGCGCTCCGAGGCCCAACATCAACTCGGATTACTATCTTGCTGCCGGAGAAAATAATTCGAGCTGCAGAACTAAACCGAGAAGGTACAATCTTCTAAAGAGTGTACAGCTGCTGGCGTATTCCGATGATATTGAGACATCGGCTTCAACACACGCGCCATTCTGCTTTTTCCAGAATGGATAAGGAAACAAAGCAAATGGATCTATCAGTGAACGACACCAAAACGCAATATCTCCTGTCATTAAAAAAAAAAAGCAGTCGTCGCACTCGTGACTTGGCTCTCACGTCACTCTTAACTGTCATAATTTTGAAGTTTTACGTAATTTCGTCTATTCAGGAACCAATATAAACACCACCATAAATGTGATACTTCGGGCTGAGTTGGCAATTGAGAAGTAAAGATCTCTTTCAACAAACATAAGCAAAACTCTATAAGTCACTCATTATTCCCGTCCTGCTATATTGCAGAGGCTTGGACGATGACAAAAATTGATGAGTCGACGTTGCGAGTTTTCGAGAGAAAAGTTCTGCGAAAGATTTATGGTCCTTTGCGCGTTGGCCACGGCGAATACCGCTTTCGATAGCCGGCTACGCTGGCTAGGTCATGTTGTCCGAATGGACGAAAACACTCCATTTCTGAAGGTATTYGACGCAGTATACGCCGGGGAAAGCAGAGGAAGAGGAGGACCTCCACCCCGTTGGAAGGGTCAGGTGGAGAAGGACCTGGCTTCGCTTGGAATATCCAATTGGTGCCACGTAGCGAAAAAAAGGAACGACTTTCGCGCTGTTGTTAACTCGGCGATAATCGCGTTAGCGGTGTCTGCGCCAGTAAAGAAGGAGTAAGAGGTCTGACCCCTAAACTCCTTGAGTGTAATACAAAATCTTACGAAATTTATACTATCACTTTCGGTTTCAGTACCCAAAATTATCAACAAAAAGCTTCTAACATCACAATCGCAAAATGCCGTAAATACATTTATAAAGATATATATTAATTCATTTGGACAAATATAATTTAAGTAATCCAGGGGTGTAGTTTTATGAAAACTTTTTTGTCAACAGCTTAACCTTCGTTGAATAAACTGTTGCATCTATATCCGTCAAAAGATTTAGTTAATTGTTTCAACTGGTCTTATCTAACATCGATTGACAGTACAGTATCAATAATACCAAAATTCATATGTGTTGTATGCATTATATATATTCATAACTGATTGCCTCTTTTGTTTTTTTCTTGCAGTGGCAGTTGATGATCGAAAATATATACATACATATCGTATATATGTATATCGTATATATGTATGTGGGGTATGAGCAACACGAAACCCCTTTTTCACAAGAAGTTTCGAACAACATACTCTGAACCAGAAAATGTAAATGCTAGACGACGATTTGTCGAGAGAGCACGTCGCCGTGCGCATGCGACGAATTGATCTGTAATCGGAGTGTATCTTTTTAAATTTAGCTGCTAAACCATTATGTCTTTTTATAAAAACTATGTGACGCTTGTGACGACTTAAATTATAATCAAAGRCGCTTTTCCCAAAATTAATTTTTAATCGTTTCGTTTTTGTAATACTCATTTTCATTATTAAATAAAATTTGTACATTTTAAATTGTAAAAGAATACGAAATCGCAATACTTSAATTTGATTTAAACAAAAGGAAGTTAATCTGTAAGTACGTGGGTACAACTCCCACATATTTTGGGGGTTCAAACAAAAGAAAAGAAGCGTAAGGCTCAATCATTGCGAAGTGAAAAGTGTTAAAATTACRAAGAAGCATAGGCACAACCTAAAGAAAAGAAGAAGCATAAAGCTTAAATTTTCGTTAAAAAGTGATGCAATAAATGTGTACAGTAGGGTGGGTCGATTCCGGCCTTTTTACGATTCGGGATTTTTTAAAGTACTTCCTGATTCCTATGCAACTTTTTCTTTTGAGATCGGATTGCAACCTCAAATCTGGCCTTGAAATTTCGGAAATTCGCCTAAAATCGTGAAATTGTCTACCTAGCGCCTGAAATACGCATCTCATGGCAAAATATATAAAACAAAAGTTATTTGTCACGTCATTTGCTACCGAAATGGTATGTGATCATGGCCGTAGGACGAAAAGTTCCCGAGATACGAGCGAAAATGCGGGTGAAATTGTTGCAGCTCTCAGCTAACCTGTATTGGTCACTCAGAACYCACCGTGTGGAGGTGGCTGCTCTTCGGGTTCCTCCCAAGCCCAACCCAACCAACCAACCMTATGTCAGGCTTGTTTTAGTCTAAATCTGTGTCAAATTTATTGATAATATCAGATTATGTACTAAACTTTGGCACTTGTTGCCTAGATTTCAGTGTAGAGCGTATAAAACGATCACGAGATTGGGGTCCAATAACTTTAGAAGATGCCTCTGTCACCAGTTTGACGGTTCTCTAGACTGCCACGGTGTGAGAGGGGAATTCACTAAATTTCCATATCTCTGCAATGTCACCCGACAGCCCTTTTATGAGTTCTTCGTTAGAAACTGAATAAAGAACTGGTAGAACAGTCAAGGTAATAGTCCTCCAGTTAATCATATCGTAATAATTATTAGCTTTTAAATTCAGCTTTGGCACTTTATTACAGCTAACCCTTCCATTTACAGCGTCAGACTCTGCTTCTGTGGCTGCCAGAAGACGGTCAAGGGCCAACTTTCTGACTTCTATCCGTCCGTCAATCATCATACTAAGGAGAATGTTTTCTGGAAGAGCAAAGAACGCATTCTGTTGAATGGATGAATCGACAACCGTGCGCAGCTTAGCAGGTAAGTATCTCGACCTTTGAATTGCAGAACCACAAAGGTGAGTAAACTGTAAGTATGTACTTGACCACAACCTTTATTTCCTTTGTTGGTTTGTCCGTAGAAATGTATAATCTCAGAATTCTATTTGCACAGGTGAGCCAGCGAGATGTGCACATGTTACCCGAAAGCATCGAAGCCAAATCTGAGGAAGATTGACCGGAAATAACAGCTTCTGATATTTTATAGAGATAAGCTTGGTCTGTGCTRAGTTGGGTCGGATTAATAACCTCAGAAGGTAATTGGCAGGATGRAAAACTTTCAAATTTGAAAACAGGCAACTTCTCACAATCAGGGAGCAGTTTACCTATGTCGCCAGAGAATGTATTTGGACTCTTTGAGACACCATCTATGTGTTCGAAAAGAGCACGAAATGGAAGTTGGTTGAAATGTAGAAGACAAACAACCCACTGTAGTGGCCTACCTATTCTTTCTTCTAGTTTCCGAATGATTCCACCTTTCCAACCTGTGTTCGTGTTGGTGCCATCAGCACCGACAACTTCTAGAGGTTCCACATCAACTGAATAATCTTGTAAATGTTGTCATATAGCTTGCGTCTCATCCTCAGATGACCCGGAAGGAGAGGTGACGTGGCCAAGTAATGACAACCATCTTCCGCTATAAGAGAAATATGTTCCTCTTTGACAGTGTCGCGGTACTAGTTTTCACCTTCGCTGACTTGTGTAAGTGTATTGTCTGCGGCCGTCAAAATACAGGCCATATACAGAGTCAATACTTTTGGTGTTTTGGAGCTTAACTCCAACACTTTTTTTTTTTGCCGGACTAATCTTGCATTCGTCAGTGACAAAGCTAGCCTGATCCTCTGTTATCAAACCTGCTTTTTTGGCATGCAGAAAAGCAGATGAAACAATTAAGGGCGCTGCTCTATCACTTACTCCAAATCTTTGGGCAACTAAAGCAGTGTGTTCAAATACTAGTGTGTTTTGTTTGGTTTTAGAGGATGGACGAGAAAATTCATCATCAGCATTGTTTTTGGAAGAATCCATGTGCGACGCACCTACATTGTTGTCGTCTGTATGAGAGTCTGGCTGATCTGAATGGTCACGTGTTCTAGGTGATACTTTTCTGGTAAGTGTTGATGTTGAATGACGTTTTGAAAGCTTTTTTTACGTTCATTTTTCTTTGTAATCTTTTTTGTTTCAGGTAGATCAAAACTTCCAATGCGACCAATTCTTCAGGTTCTCTGGTCCAAGAGAAATGGTTGTTCATTGATAGGAACTTTCCTTTCCTTTGGACAAGTGCAAGAAGAAAAATAAATGCATTTACAAGCAGCGATGTCAAATAATTTTCYGGCAGAAGAGACAAAGTCGTCTCTGTTAGAGCTCAAACCTACTGGGTTCCTTAAAAACATTTGTTTAAGAGCCAGAAATTTCTTATGGTATGTGGTGAGCATTTGWACAACTCTGGTGTGTGAAACTATCGGAATAGATGACTTTTTGAAAGTATTTTCAACTTTTTTTGCAACTATTTCTGTAACGTCTTTACTCCAAGGTTCATAGTTGTCGCCTCGGAGTCTCCCTATACGAAATCTTCAAATTGATAACACAAAAGAACAACCTGGTAAGTAGGTAACTGGGACTCAGAGAGATTGTACGGATATATGCCAAACACAGGACATTTCTGTCTAAATTTAAATTTAGATACAGATATTTTGAGTTCTGTGTTCTGTTGAGAGAATATAAGTGATAGCACTCGGCGAAATCAACGTCAAGAAGTGTGGCCACAAGCCGATTTTTACCTTGCGCTGTGGGGCGCCGCATTTTCGCTCGTATCTCGGGAACGGTTCGTCCTACGGCCATGATCAGCAAAATGGTAGCAAATGACGTGACAAATAACTTTTGTTTTATACATTTTGCAATGAGATGCGTATTTCAGTCACTAGGTAGACAATTTCACGGTTTTAGGCGAATTTCCGAAATTGCAAGGCCGGAGTTGGGGTTGAAGATGAAATCCGATCTCAAAACATGAAGTTGCTTGGGAATCACGAAGTACTAAGGCAACTTTTTCGCACTATTAGAAATCCCGAATGGAAAAAGTCCGGAATCTACCCACCCTAGTGACTACGCCAACTAAGAAGAAGATGTGACGCTTAGACCACTTAAATTATAATCAAAGGATGTTTTCCCAAAATTTATTGTTAATCGTGTCGTTTTTGTAATACTCATTTTCATTATTAAATAAAATTTGTATATTTTAAATTGTAAAACAATATGAAATCGCAATACTTGAATTTGATTTAAACAGAAGCAAATTAATCTGTAAGTGTGTGGGTACAATTTCCACATGTATAAATATAATAATAGTCGTAATCAACGCATTCAAACGTCCAACATTCAACAAGAACCACTAGGTGCTACGATTAAAAAAATAATAATACTCTCGTTGTTGTTTGTGATATAATTAAAATTATTAAAATGCGAAACTACGAAACTAAGATTTTTATGAAATAAAGAAAGAAAATTTGTAAATTTAAATAAAATAAACAAAACAGATAAGAAAGGGCTAAGTTCGGGTGCAACCTTTCATTTTATACTCTTGCATCTTCCAAGAATCAAAGCCATGGAAATACTTTAAGATATAAAACGTTAACCAGAGTAATTTTATATATACATATAATATATATAACTCAAAATAGAAAGATTAGTAACAAAACAACTCCTCTAGCTGAATACAGTTAAGCTGTTCACGGTAAGGTGGTTATCGTGTTATCGGGTTATTAAATTAAAAATAACCTCTWYGCTATGTGAACATCCTATATTGTATGGTTATTTGCTTATTTTTACACAAACAGCTGTTCATTGTTTACAGTTAAAGTTCAATGAAAATCCTACTTATAAAATGCCTAAAGAAAGTTTAAAAAGCAACATAATTGAATTTAAAATAAGTTCTGCTATTCAGGGAATGGACTTTAGTGAAGGTATGTGCTTATTAAATAATCCCAATTTTAAGGGTTAAAAAAATTCTTTGTACAAAATTTGCAGACATCTTGCGCCCTGAATAGTGTCACAATGCAATTGTAAACAAATAACAGCTGTTAATAGTAGAATTTCCAATAAGAAAATCGAAATGGAAATGCCATTCGCTTAGTTTTATTTATTTTTTGTGCTGCCATTTAGTAAAATTCCAACGACTTTCTAACACTGGAAATAAGCAAACAACCACATAATCTGTAAACAAGGGTCTRGGTTGGTCAAAGTTGGTTATTTTGTCATAGCGCATTTTGTTGTTGTTTACTTAATCACATAACCACATAACCCGATAACCTCCTTATCGTGAACAGCCTAAGTTATTTACCTCACATACAATCACCAATCATACGTAGCATATGCAGGTATTATTGTAGTTATATGGGGGTATGTAAAGTTTTCACCAAATTGTATCTATTTTAAGCACAAATATACATATACTGTTATGTTACTCATGTTACTTACATGTTCTGGACATGTTAAGTATATGGAGGCTCACGGAATAATAGATCCGATTCAAATCATTTTTGATACACAGAATACTATTGTAAGGAAAGGATTCTGTCCGAATTTCAATTGTATATCTCACACATTGACCGATATTTTCGATCAAAAGTTAACTATAGATGTTGCTGTTGAAATATTTGGTACCTAGGGCAGAGAACGTATATTTATAGAGAAGGTCCAACAACGGACAGGCGTGTAAACTGTCAAAAGCTAACAAAATGCGATGAGTGCATTTCACCACAGCTAGCTGAGAAGGAGAAACTTTAACAGTGGCGCGTGAACAGAGCWGAGCATTCAATGAAAATTATGCTCAGAAACACTCCTTGCTATTACAGACATATGTAAGTACAATTCAAATTCAAATCGTGATGTTATCATTTATCAGCAAAAAGTGTGCGCGCACTGCTGCTATATGTACATACATCCATATGCATATGTGTGCGACATTGCCGAACAAATAATGTATACAGAAACCAACATACTTATATGCGTACACATGTAAATATGTGCGTATGACATTCCCACACAAATAATGCATACACAACATACATACTTATATGCGTTACCATGTAGATATGTATGTCGCACGCAAAAACTACGAATATTGTTCTACAAAAACAACAATGGTTTCAAATAGCGTCACAAGTCAATATGGCARCCAATTCGATGCCCTAATTTGTAGAAAAACACACAACAACAATATTTTCATTCATGAACGCAAGCRCACTTTCAACAGGCAAACTTGCTTCATTCATAAAAACAAACATCATTACATTTCTCCGAGCATGTCTTTGTCTATAAGCGTCTTTCCGCGACGATGGCAAAAGCTAAAAATCATAAATTGAACAATTTCTGATATTTGTATGAGAACGAAAAAGYGACAACCCCGCAAATATAAGTATAAAAATAAATTATATTAGAATAAAATTGACAACATAGTTTATTTGTCGATTTTCAAGTCAAGAAATGTGGCAAATAAAATATTCAATATTCCTCTGATTTATGTGTACAGTGAATCCCGGTTAAGCAGTATTCCGCTTAAATGAAAATTATCCCTCTTAACTGCCCATATCCTGCTGCATCTCACGGTTTGTTTTATGAAATACTAATTATTGTTTTAAGTACACTAGCTTAAGTATTCGCACTCGTTTATGTGCCATATTATATTTTTATTTTTACAAACCTCAAACTTCTGTATCTTTTCTGTATTCTTCAAGGAATGTGCAAAATATTTTTCGCGGCTTGCAAAAATCTGCGTCGATATGTATGCACGCTCATACAAATGCATACATATTTACACAAGTTCGTTGGTAAAGCTATTAGAGCGGCAAGGGAAGCAGTGGCAATTGGCGATCGTTCG
>NW_017534878.1:21105-22603 GCF_001853355.1 Bactrocera latifrons
GTGGTGAAACGCGCTAATAATTTTCTGTGGTGAAATGCACTCATCCAAAACAGTAAATATCCCAAAATTGAAATATCCCTAAATTTTTGATATCGTGAAYCTTCTCTATAAATATACGTTCTCTGCCTAGGGGCTTCTTTTGGTTGGATTTGGACAATTTTTGGTCATAAAGTGGCATAATTTAGATGAATTATTACTTCAAAAATTGCACACCGATTCCATAAAACTGCGGAAGTAAAACTTAATGTCTCTGGCGTAATTATTATATAATTTATTACGCTTTTAGTAGTTTTGGACAGTATCGTTATATAGGGAGTGAGTGGGGTTATCTTTCGTTTTCATAGATTTTCAGACTGTCGGTAGGAGTTCTTATAATATTCTCGCTGATAAAATTTGGTTTTTGTACCTTTAGTAGTTTAGGAGATATACACATTAAACTTATTAGAGGGACACGCTCACTTTTTCAAAATTTGCCCACAGGTGCTCCTTTCTAGGGGTCCGACTACGTCCCCTACGAACTCGTAATTTTGTTGGTACTAAGACAGACAGTCACCCGGATTTAAATTTTTCCCGTCAAMCTGATGATTTATTATATATACATATATGGCCTTATATCTATCTCGCTTAGTTTTAAGTGATACACACAACCGTTCGGTGAACAAAATTGTTATACTCTGTAGCAAGTTGCAAAATTATACAAATAAATAAAATATGTAAAGAAAATTTGCCACAATGCAACCCTAAAATTTTGGCGTCCTCGACAGTTATCTAATTTGCCTATTTGGATTTTCTGCTTTTATACCTTCATACTGGTCTCAGCAGGCTTCGTAAATTGCGTAAGACAAGGTTTTAACATTTTCTGGTAGTATGAGTCTCCAGTTTCTATTACGGCGTCATGAGAAAACGAGACTGACAAAGTTGAAGATTGTTAATTTAATTTATTTAATTTCTAACACCGATTCAGAGCTTTCGAGTGCAATAAACTCCCACTTTCTGAAATAAATTTAGAGGTTGACCTCTTCCCCTTTTTTGCTTAGCAGCAACCTGCGATAAGTGCGTAGCTTCCGCAGGTGTATTTTGATATAGATACATAGATATAAAGGGATCTGTAGGATAATCTTTATTCAAAAAAAAAAAATTTATATAGTTATACTCTTAGATTAATGTAGAAACCCACTTTACCATTGGAAGGTTTTGAAAAAGGGCCAAAAAAAATAATAATACCGTTCGACGTTCGGAGCGCTGGGAGTGCATTCCTGTCAGTTCAAACACGTTTTTCTCCTAACACAGCATGGCGACATGATTTCGGTCAAATTACTCAATGATCCAACATTAGAAGTCGTGTCCGCCAGTGAAAAATCGCATTTCATTCACCCAGCCATTTCTCCTACAGATGTTATCAAAAAATGCTGAAAAAGATTGTTTATACGCTCCACGACATACCATGATATGTGAAAAAAGTCCTATTGTAGAATAAAAACTTCTATGAAAAAAAGTC
>NW_017534878.1:23403-25060 GCF_001853355.1 Bactrocera latifrons
ATAAATTTTTGTTTTTTTTTGAAATTTTAAGAAATCAGGGAGGGAGTTCAGCTATATTTTTACATATAGAATATTTATAAGAGCGCTACATATATACATACGTGTGAGGGGAAAAGTTGTTAGYGTCTGCCCGAACATCTATAGRCGCGGGTAAACATGATTGTCTTCGTGGCGATGCAGGCCGATCGCCACATGTCTATATGTAGCATATATATAGATGTATATGTAAATTTTACGCGGCTTGCAAAAATCTGTGTCGATATGTATCTCGGCTATTACACGAAGCAACTTTTGTTGCTGATTCTCGGGCGATTCTCTTTTGCTGTTGCCAATTGAGATGCAGCAAGATATATGCAGATAAGGTAAATTGAAGGTGAATACCACTTAAACGGGATTCACTGTATATCAGAAATTGTTCAATTTATGACCTTTAGCTTTTGTCATCGTCGCAAAAAGACGCTTATAGGCAAAGGCATGCTCGGGGAGATGTAATGGTGTTTGTGTTTATGAATGAAGCCAGTTTGCCTGTTGAAAGTCGGTTGCGCTCATGAATGAAAATATTGTTGTTGTGTACTTTTCTGCAAATTTGGGATCGACTATTTGTCTGCCATATTGACTTGTGACGGTGCTGATACTATTTGAAACGTTTGTTGTTTTTGTAGAAAAATATTTGTAGTTTATGCGGGTGACATATATATCTAAATGTGATCGCATATATAAATGTATGTTGTGTATGGATTATTTGTGTGGGAATGTCATATGCACAYATTTACATGTGTACGCATATATGTATGATRCTATTTCAAACGATTGTTGTTTTTATAAAGCAATGTTTGTAGTCTTTGCGGGTGACATTTCTACATATGAACGCATATCTAATGTAATTGTGTAGGCATTATTTGTGTGCCAATGTCATGCGAGCATATTTATGTACATATGAGCAGCGCGCACATGTTATAATTGATAAGTGATAATATGATTTGAATGAATGGTCATGAAACATGTGATACATAGATAAGTTTTGAATGATAAAACGTACGATTAATGTACATTTATTACTATTATAATATAATTAATTTTTTTAATAATATTATGGTAGTTTGTTATATACATATGTAACTACGAATATTGCTTTGAAAAGTAATTTAATTCAAATGTATTCAATTGCATATGTATTCACTAATATGCACAAAAATAATTCATACGAATACACATGTTTGCATATAAACGAATAAAAATATAAGCAAAAGAGCGAACATACGTCTGTTAGAGCAATATATAATTTTGAGCATAATTTTTATTTCACGCTCAGCTCTGTTCAAACGAAAATGTTAAAATTTCTCCTGCCGAGCTGGCAGTGGAGAAACTGGCTCATCTCGACCGAGATAGCCAAAAATATTTTTACGATCTCCGCGCCGTGAACCTTCTCTATGATAGACGTTTCACCACTGCCCGCTCGGCAGTTCGCTCTTTTGCTTATATTTTTATACGTTTATATGCAAACATGTGTATTCGTATGAATTCTTTTTTTGTGCATAGTAATGAATACATGTGCAATTGAATACTTTTGAATTAGATTACTTTTCAGGGCAATATTCGTAGTTACATATGTATGTATATAAGAAACTATCATAATATTATTAAAAAAATTAAATAT
>NW_017534879.1:0-4018 GCF_001853355.1 Bactrocera latifrons
GAAATGTCAGAAGGAAGCTGCATCCAGGCTTTTCCTAAAAATTGAAAATGGGCGTGGCGTCGCCCACCTATGGACCAAAAACCATATCTCAGGAAGTACTCGACCGATTTCAATCAAATTCGGTATATAGTATTTTCTTAACACAATGATGACATGCACCAAATATGGGTGAAACTTTATTATGCGAGCGTATAAAATGTTCGGTGACACCCGAACTTAGCCCTTCTTTACTTGTTATTAATATTATCATTGACGGGTGCTTCAGGACTTTTTTGTCCCAAGGGATTTAGTACAATTAAATCATTGAGAATATTTATTTTCTCTGTTCTATTATTCCCATTAATCAATTTTCTATTCGGAATATCAATTGTCGCTCCGATTTTATTTAGGAAATTAATTCCAATTAAAAGATCGCTCTCTAAATTGTCAATTTCATAAAAACGTTCCTGTATACCAAACAACCATGAATGGTTCTAACCTTCTTCTTAATTACTAAAATGTTTTTATTATTATAAATTACACCCCGTATATATGAGCTGGTTGCCTCCGTATCTATTTATTCTAAAGATTTGCCCAGTTTTTGTATCGGTTTTAAWAACATACGGCAAATCGGAGTTTACCCTAAAAAATTGTTCTCACCAATATTAATTCGTTGAATTTTTGGTTGAGGTTGTGTGCTTATTTGTACACTTTCAGTTGACCTTTTTGGTATATTTGTTGGCTGATAATTGGTCTGCCAATTATATCTCTTACTCCTAACATGTGGTTGGTTTCTTTGCAAATGATTGGGTTTATTTGTTAATTGGATTGATTGATCCACTTCCATAGGTTCTGGGTGATTGGCATACATTTGGTATGAATTATTATTTGTTTGGTACCTTAAGTTATTCTGAAAATTCGAATATCTTCGGTCAGCTTGCGGCTGGTTTCGTGAACCAATTTCATGGTTGTTTTTAGTAAATTGCAAAGCAAATTGCGATCGTATTTGATTTGAATGAAGTTCTTGTGCTTTAGCAAGAGCATTTGGAAAATCGGTAGGTGTTAATGTAAATAGAGGGTTTAGAGGGTAATTTAAACCAGTTATAAAAGTTCTTAACGCGGTTTCTCGATTCTTGATATTTAATTGTTTTGTAATATCTGAATTGGTGCCGTGCGTCATTATAGTTTTATTTATTAGTAATGTCAATTTCTGATTAACTTCGTTTTAATAATCAATTAAGGATGTCAATCCATGTCTCTTAACGCTCATCTCTTGATCAATTACGTGAATTGGTCGTCTGTCGGCGTGTAAGCAAAATCTAATCTTGCAAATATTGCTTCTAAATTCAAAACGCAAACGTACTTTCTAAAAGCATATTCGATTCATTCATAAAAGCAGGCGCCATTACATCTCCCCGAGCATACCTTGCCTATAAGCGTCTTTTCACGACAATTTCAAAAGCCGAAAATCATAAATTGAATATATTTCTGAAATGTATGAGAAGGAAAAAGTGTCAACACCGCAAAAATAAGTATTAAAATATATTAGAATAAAATTGACAACATAGTTTATTTGTCGATTTTCAATTTAAGAAATGTTTCAAAGAAAATATTCAAAATCCTCTGATTCATATGTGCAGGCAATCCCGGCTAAGTAGTACTCCGCTTAAATGAAAATCAAATCCCTCCCTCATCATTTTTAACAGCCTCTATTATATCTTGCTGCATCTAACGATTTGTTTTTTTAAATACCTAGAAATTATTGTTTAAGTACGACTCATTTAAGTATCCGCAGCCGCTTATGTACCATATTATATTTTTATTTTTAACTAATCACAAATATCCGTATCTTTGAATGTGGCATATAACCAGTAATGACTGTATGTATTTGTCAAGGAATGTGAAAAATTCTGAAATATTTTTACGCAGCTGCGTCGATATGTATGCAAGCTCACGCATAAACATATGTACATATTTACGCTGGGTAGTAGGCGAAGTTGTTTCAACGGCAAAGGGAAGCGGTGACAATCGGAGGCCATTCGTCTTTTTCGGTACAGCTTGGATTTTCACAAAGCTGTGACACTTTGTCGTCGCGTCAGTCTTTAGACACATTGACATTTTGACAAAACGTGACAACGGTGGTTATGTATGAAACAATGGGTGTATATATTTAAATAAAAAATTGTGTTTACACCCATTCTGCGAGTGATCCTTTCAAATTTGTTTACATGAACGTTATGTGAACTTTATGCGTACGGTTTTTAAATCTGTACATATAATTATATGTGACCTGGTCTACGAAAAGGGAGCTAACGTGCGAAAACTAGTTTTCTGGGAAACAGCTGTTAAAAATAAACAACTCGTTTCGTCAGTTTCTCGTTATCTCATTAATTGTTCTCCTGTCCAGAGACTTCAAGGAAGTCCAGTAACTGTTGTTTTTGGTCGGAATATTATTATAGTTCATCGTTTAAGTGGCTAGTGTGGAACATTTTAAAAAGTAACACTGAAGAAGTCACGTTTACTCGGCTATTACACGAAGCAACTTTTGTTGCTGATTCTCTAACGATTCTCTTTTGCTGTTGCCAATTGCATTCACACGAGCCACTTGTGTTGCGCAACTCTGTTCGAGTTTTTTTCTTATTCTCTTTCACTTTACTTTAACCCATTGTCAACTCTTTACTTTAACCCATTGTCAACTCTTTACTTTAACCCATCGTCGTTTCTTTTTCCTTATAGGTATTTGGGCCACTCTATCACATATATTAATCAGTTCTGTCAATTAAGAATACATTTTATTTATAATTCAAAATGAAAACAAAGGTTATATAACAGATCTTCACTATCGTCTGAATCAATTTATATGGCTTCCTCCATACATTTCACAATATCTTTAATTAATTCGATTTTTTCGTCATACTCCATTTTCTAAAATATTTATATTATATTATGTATATTTGTACACATATTTGCAAATTACGTACCAAAAGATGAAATTAAATTTTTTAAATATATTCAAAATATTAATTTCAAAAGAATATACGCAAATGCAACTATGAACAACGAAAGAAAGAACACGAATGCAGAAAAACGTCGCAGCGAACTGTTACGAATAAGAACACAAAGCGAGTTACTGAACACTGGAAACGGCGCGATTCTCCTCTCCTCGTCGCCCCCTCGCCTATAAACCAAGAGTTGTCGCAACTAAAGTTGCTTCGTGTAATAAGGAACTTACTCTAATACCGCGCAGCTGCTGTTGTCTGGTTTTCATTCGTCTCTCTTTCCGGATGTTCTGTTATCATATTTGTGTAAGTGTTTCTGCTGATTATCGTCTTCGCATTTCGCATGAAATGAAACATGAGTGTTGATAAGGAGTTCAGTGCCGTATACGGACAATATTTCCATGAAAAGGATGATGAAAACAATGAAGAGAGCGATTATGATGAAGACGAAGTACGTGTATCTCAGGCAGAAGATGATACCGAACAAACTTTAGCTAAGATTGACCTGTCTGTTGTTGAAGTAAAGGAGGAGGAGCTGGTAAAAAAATTTCTGTCAAAAGATTGTTGTAATAATAAATGTCATACACTGATACCACGGGAAATGATCGAGAGTATATATTATATTTCATATTATTTTTTTTTTCGTATTTTTACTCTTCTTTCTCTACATTTTCAGGGAACTTTTAAACAAGTTATGACTTTTTGAATTCTATCACGTGAAAAAGCATCTCATGTTCCAATCAACGAAAAAGTGAAAATTAATTTTTTTCACCTAAGCCCCCTTTCCGTAGACCAGGTCACATATGCATATGACTTTTAGAATCTTATCAAAACGAGATTTTATTTAAAAAAATTTTATCATTACGGTTATGGTTTTTAAAAATCTGTTTATATGTAAACATACAWAATTGCATCCATATAAGATATTATCAAAACTTCTAATGCCCAAAGAATATAAATCCATACATAAATACATAGTACAGTGGCGTAACTATACCGTTCGAGGCCCATGGCAAATTCATCGAATGGGCCCCCTGCCC
>NW_017534879.1:4190-12887 GCF_001853355.1 Bactrocera latifrons
ATTAAAGGTACCTAATTTAAAGTACATATTGAACTGAAATCACAATTTTATTTTAAGTACACAATTTTAACTATTAAAATTCCTTTCTTCGGACTTTCTGTTCAGCAAAAGTGTTAGTGACATCATCAAAGTTCAAATTTCGGGCCATAGAATTTTCGATGGATAGAATAGCCAAATTGCTTAACCTTTCTTGTCCCATAGAATTTCTTAAAAGTTTTTATCAATTTCAGTTTTGAAAATGATCGCTCGGCACTAGCCGTAGTTACAGGAATGGTAAGAAATAAAAGAAATGCAGTGCACACTTCAGGAAAGCTTGAAGATATAAAATAATTCTTTATTATATGACTAAGTTGATTAATGATGATGTCTAATACACGATAGAATACGTTCACTTTAAACAAGCTTTCAGGATCTTGGAGACGTGCATCCTCACAAATTTCATCAAAATGACGCTTCACTTTTCTCTGACGAGTTTTAGGAAATTCAGGGTTTATAGATCATTTAACTGCAATACTATTTGCTTCCGTTTTTAAATCTTCAAATTCATGTCGATACTTTTCAAGTTCTTCTAGACAGACTTGCAAACGCTGTGAAGCATTTGAAAGATCGATGGCTTTAGATTGAAGGGCTTAGAATCCGCGTCTATGGTTTGTAAGACTTTGCAATGGAAAACCAGCAACATAATAAAATTGTAGTTCTCTACCTTCTCCTTTAGCAAGATAGCTTCATTTCTCTCATCTAATTTGGAATTTGATAAAATAGTTTTTGTTAGCGCTTTTTGAACATCAACAAATCGAACCTTTAAAGCAAACATGGCATCAAAGCGTCCTGCCCATCTAGTTTGATTCATTGTTTTTAATGTTACTGACTTTGATGATACAACGGTTTCTCCTTTTTTGTTGTCAGATATAAAACTAGATAATATATTCCATCGTCTAATACTATGGCCAAAAAAATTATAAATTTGTTGCACAGTTTCGAATAATGTTTGTACTTCTATGACCTCTTTTACTGCATCATTTACTACCAAGTTTAAATTATGAGCAGCACAATGGACATACATTGTTTTTGGCTCTATATCTCTTATGTGTTTTTGAACTCCGCCCTAAGTACCTTTCATGGTATTAGCTTAATCGTACCCTTGTCCACGGCACTTATTCAGAGAATTACTTTTGTCATTTACGGATTTTATTATCTGCTTGGACATTGCTAAGGCAGTTTGATCCTTAACCTCATGAAATCCTAAAAATAACTCTTTAATTACGAGCGCCTTTGGAGTTCCATTTTAATTTTTCTCGATTACACAGTAACTACCGATACCTAAAGTTCACACAATTGATATGTTTGGAAATATCTTGAGTAGTATCAAACAAAATGGAATAAAACGGTGCGGTGACTATTTCATTTACCAGAGCATTTTCCACTTTTTGAACCAGAACAGCAATGAGCTCATTTTGTATTTTTGGACTTAAGTATTTAATCTGGCCCTTAGGTTTGCTTAGCAACTCTTGTAAAATAGGATCGGTGTTGGCTAATACCTCAACAATACTCAAAAAATTTCCTTTTGGACCAGAATCGTTGCCATATACCGTTTATTTATGGCCACGAAAAGCTAAATTACATTTTGAAAGTGTCAGAGTAACATTAAGGAGTCTAGTGAGTACCTGCCGACAAAAAAATTTTTCTCTCTTGATAATGGACTCCTGCTCTTCATCTAGTGTTCCATGTAACTGCCACTGTCGATGTACAAAACAAGAATGCAAATGTTCTTTCGATGTCTCATGTCTTTCTATGGCTTCCACAATTTGTTTCCAATCATCATAGCCTTCCATCCAAATATTTTGTATATTTTTAGATGCCCTATTTGCGAATAACCAACATGGTTCACAATATGCTTTTTGAAGCAATAGAGAATAGGACAGCCATGTACGTTCTAACTTTACGCCAGATTTAGAAACAATGTAATAATATTTATCTAAGAAAGATCTATTGTTTCTATCCTTAACAAGTGGCCTTTTGGTTTGCAGTGTCCGTTTTCGATCACAAACCGTTTTACTTGATCATTGAGTTCTTTAAAGTTACCTTTATCAGTAACATGCGGTAAAGATTTTAATTTTTCTATGTCCAAACATGATTCATTTAAAGATTTGCTCGTACCTGGTTGTGGTTGCTCTGAATCTATATATTCACTGTTATCGGGCCCTGCGATATTGCCACTTATGTCCTCATTTTCTGCCTTTCCGTCGCGCTGTTCATTTGATTCTTCTTGTATACTATCTTGATTATTAAAGTACTGACTTATTTTAGGTAACTTTTTATTTTGTTCTTCAGACTCCTTCTTTTCAATTCAAGTGTCAAATTTTGTAAGTTTTGAAAGAACGATGAACATAGGTACCGAAATAGTGATTTTGAAACGCGCGATGAGAATCATTACTTTAAATAATAATTTCGTAACTTGTGATTTCAAACTTTACTACCGATACCTACCGACGATGTAAATGACTAATTTTATGGGTAGATTAAAAATTAAAATAATTGTAATAGTATAAATTATTTTAAAAATTAGAAGTATTACATTTATCAAAATCAACTAAATTAAATAACTGAAAATCTTTCTGGTCATCATTACGTTCGGGTGCGGTTGGTGTGCTTTCACCAGATGCCTTTTCTTTTTTTACAGCTAGTAAAATCAGAGACAGTCATAACATAAGATTTTAATGTAAAAAAGAGACAAAATATTAAACTCATCAATAACATTGTGGTCAGGGAATACTAAATCCTTTGGGGAATTCCCAGCTCGTTATTTTCCTAACGTTTTACGGCTCTGGCAATTAACTTATTGGCTTAAATTTACGATCGTCAATAATTTTTACAATTTTCTACTAGATTCCGAAAAATATTTTTTAGCGCATTGTATTGAGAAAAAAAGCGCCGAAGAGTCTAGAATTGCGCTATTTACAGCGAAATGCGCTAAAACGGCAACACTGATTTTAATGCCGGCAGTATACCTAGTCTCAGCGAGACACCCTGAGACATGCCCAGTGAATATAAATGTAAACCAATATACACATTTTTGAGGTATATTTGTCCACACATGCTTCCGAATCTATTACAAATAATTGGATTTTGACCATTCTTTCTAAAACTGGGTTAAATTTTTTTTTACTAATGCATTGAAAGTTTAATACCTGGGTATTATTTTCTTAGTTGTGTATGTAGTATATAACTTATCATACCTATATTAATTAAATATTTATGTAAGTAATAATACAAATATGACTTTATTATACAATTCAACAGATTTAATAGGATTCATCATTAAAAGGGTCAAATTGCACATTCATGCATATGTATGTACTTATGTGCTTTGAAATCAAATACATACTTATATCTTTCATAATATATATAAATGATACAGTCGTTTGCGCATTGTAAATACGTGAATCTGCAAGCGTACATTTGTAAACATTGAAATTAGCATCACTTTTCTCATTTAACAAGGAAAATGCTCAATTCTGCTATTTTCGACGCTCCTGTTAAATATTGGTGAAATCCGCTAATTATATTTTTGTGGTGAAATCCACTAATAGAAAACTCAACCCTTCCAAAAAGAGGAACATTTTGACAATCGGCACACCAAGAACCTTCTCTATAAACAGAGAACGTATATTTATAGCAGAGAACGTTTATCATAGAGAAGGTTCATGTTTCAAATGTCGTAACTTTTCGAAGCGGTACTCGGCAGTGATGAGCCAGTTTCATCACAGATAAATTATAAGCGTGTTTCACCACGAAAGTAGCAGAATTGAGCATTTTCAGTGTTAAATGAGAAAAATAATGCTAATTCCAATGTAAACAAATTTACGCCCAGAGATTCGTTTATTTTCTATGCGCAACCGACACTTAATTTATATACATTTGATCCGTATATATTTGGTATCAAAGCATATACTTAGTATATATTTATGGACATAAGTACATATGTATGTATATGTATATGTATTTCATGATGATTGCATAAAATCATTAAAAATATATAATAGAGTAAAGTTTGTATTATTATTCAAATAATTGATCTAAGTTAAAACTAATTAATTTATACATTTTCCTTAAAAGTTTTGATATCATCCTAAAAGATCTAGCGGTCGCACATGTGCTCATATACATACATACATTTAATTATGTGTGCATGTAAACAAATATGACAGACCATACGCATAATGTTTGTAAATTTGTCTACATGCAACATATGTATGTAAATATGTACACTCAATGCTTCATGCGAAATCTCCGTTCACACGGTCAGCCAATGGCGAAGCTCACTTTTTGTCAAAGAGTCAATGTGGCGACAATGCGTCACAACATTGTATTGTTGACAGAATATCCGAGCTGTACGAAAAAAAATAAACGAAGGGCCGCCGATTGCCACTGCTCCCTTGCCTCTATACAAGTTCGTCCACAAACCAGCGTAAATATGTATGTTTGTGTGTGAGCTTGCATACATATCGAGGCAGATTTTTGCAAGCCGCATAAAAATATTTTGTACATTCCTTGACAAATACAGTCAATCCCAGTTATGTGCAACAATCTAAGATACAGTCGTTCGTGGTTTGTGAAAATAAAAATATAATATATTAAACGAGTGGTACTTAAAACAATAATTTATATGTATTTCAAAAAACAAACCGTAAGATGCAGCAAGATATGGGCAGTTAAGATTTTCATTTAAGTGAAGTACTATTTAACCGGGATTCGCTGTACACATAAAGGATAGGAAGAATATTGAATATTTCCTTTGGCACATTTCTATACTTGAAAATCGACAAATAGTCTATGTTGTCAATTTTATTCTAATATACATATTTGAATACTTATATTTACGGGGTCGGTACTTTTTCCTTCTCATACAAATATCAGAAATTGTTCAATTTATGATTCTTAGCTTTTGCCATCGTCGCGAAAAGACGCTTGTAGGCAAAGGCATGCTYGGGGAGATGTCATGGTGTTTCTTTTTATGAATGAAGCAAAGTTGAAAGTTGAAAGTCGCTTGCGTTCATGAATGAAAATATTGTTGTTTTGTACTTTTCTACAAATTTGGCATTAACTATTTATCTGCCATATTGACTTGTGTCGCTGCTGATGCTATTTGAAATCATTGTTGTTTTTGTAGAACAATATTTGTAGTTTATGCGAGTGACATATGTACATATCGACATGTGATCGCATATAAGTATGTATGTTGTGTAGGGATTATTTGTGTGGGAATGTCATACGCACATATTTACATGTGTACGCATATGCATGCAAGTATGTAGGTTTATGTATGCGTTATTTGTGCCAATGACATATGCACATATTAATGTATGTACATATGAGCAGCGCGGGCTTGCTATTATTAATAAGTGATAATATGATTTGAAATCGCGAAAGCGTAGGTACATATGTTTTGATTGATAAATTATACGATTTATGTACATTTATCACTATTGTAATATATTTAATTTATTTAATATATTATTATAGTTTGTTACATATATACATATGTATGTTGATTCATTACTTCATTACGCACATAAGTATCAATATATCAAATGCAATAAATAATTAACATTAACTACGAATATTGGTTTGAAAAAGTAATTTAATTGAAATGTATTTCATTGCATCTGTATTCATAAATATGCACAAAACGAATTCTTTTGAGTATGTACATATGTTTGCATATAAACGTATAAAAATATAAGCAAAAGAGCGAACATACGTCTGTTAGAGCAATATATAGTTTTGAGCATAATTTGTATTTCACGCTCAGCTCTGTTCAAACGAAAATGTTAAAATTTCTCCTGCCGAGCTGGCAGTGGTGAAACTGGCTCATCTCGACCGAGTTAGCCAAAAATATTTTTACGATCTCCGCGCCGTGAACCTTCTCTATGATAAACGTTCTCTGTTTATAGAGAAGGTCCAACAACGGACAAGCGTGTTTCACCACATCTAGCTAATAAGGAGAAATCTTAACAGTTGAGCGTGAACAGAGCTGAGCAATCAATGGAAATTATGCTCAGAAATATATATTCTTATTGCAGACGTACGCATGTTAGCCTTTTGCATATAATTCTATACGCTTACACGCAATCATATTAATTGATATTGAATTGTGAAAGCATGCAAAATTGATAACTTCATCATTAAATTATGCTATTTTCAAAGTAACATTTGTAGTTAATGTACAAATAAGAGCTACTTTTTAAATATTTCATATGTTTGATAATATATTGTATATTTACATATGAGTATGTAGATATGCTATACATGTATGAATATATGACTCTGCTATAAATGTCCGTTCTGTGACATCACCACTCTAACTCATATCTGTACTGTCAACTCTAATTTCATAGATAACTTGATACGAGACTCTTTGATTCGAGAGAGAGCTGTCAAAACTCGCATTTTTTATAGCATTTGCTAATGATGCCACTGCTGAAAAATTATTGCTTGGGTATTTAATAAATTATACCAAACACTAAATAAACACTTTGGAAATGCATACATATATAATTGCTAAAATGCAAAATCATTAATTAATTTACACAAACATTTATTTTGCCAAAATATGTTCGCACAGTTCAATGAAATTTCATTTCACACTAATTTCGCCAAGTAATTATAGGGCTGGTCTTCTGGCATCCCGCCTTTTTCGCTAACTGCTGGTTGAAGGCACCCTGATTGTGTTTTGTTGCCAGCTCAGAAAACAGATCAGGGTCCCTGCCAGCTGATAAGTTATCTATGCTAATGTCGTCCTACCAGAGAACGTATATTTATAGCAGAGAACGTCTATCATAGAGAAGGTTCACGGCGCGGAGATCGTATAAATATTTTTGGCTAACTCGGTCGAGATGAGCCAGTTTCACCACAGACAAATTATAAGCGTGTTTCACCACGAAAGTAGCAGAATTGAGCATTTTCGATGTTAAATGAGAAAAATAATGCGAATTCCAATGTAAACAAATTTACACATAGAGATTCGTTTATTTTCTATGCGCAACCGACTCGGCCATAATTTATATATGTATATATGATCCGTATATATTTGGTATCAAAGCATATACTTAGATAACGGTTCTTTTCCAATGCTTTTGAGCTGTTTGCTTCGCACATTAAGAAGATCAGTGCAGTTTAGCCGTCTCGAGGGTTCAATTGAGATAAAATTATTAAGTTTGAATATGCAGCGCGTTCAGTACGATAACAGATTCAAATCTTCCGTTATTTCATTGTACCAGGCTGGAAAAGGTCAAGTTCTTATAGCGAAGTCATTAAATATTAATAAATCCATGGTTTCAAGATGCATTAATAAATTTAAAACAACAGTTAGTGTTACAACACTAAACACAGGCGCGCCACCACGAAAAATTTCTTATCGTGATGACATTAATATTAAAAGGTTAATTAAGAAAAACCCATTAATATCTTCGAAAGAAATAAAAGAAACTCTTAATTTGAATGTCGATTCAAGTACCATACGAAGACATACAATTAAACTTGGTTTAAAAAGTTATCAGGCCATTAAAAAGCCAGTGCTGACGAAAAATCACACGAATAAACTTTATGTTATTTTTAAGTAACATCTTCAACAACAACAATATCCTTTTTGAATTTTTTAGTCTTGAATTCGCAAAGAAGTACACTGATTGGACGGTTGAAAAGTGAAATAGTGTCCTTTTTAGCGATGAGGTCAAAGTCAACCTTTTCAATTCAGACAGCATGTGTACAGTAAGGCGCCAGAAAGGTGATCGACTACATCGATGTTACTGTAAACAGACTGGAAATGTCACGGTGTGGACATGCTTCTCGGGAAGTCGGCTTGGCCCTGTACACAAAATAGTGGACAAAATGGACCGTTTTTTTGTGTAAGGACATTTTAGGAACAAAGATGCTCCCTTATGCAGAATGGCATTTGCCACTTCGTTGGGTGTTTCAGCAGGATAACGATCCGAAACACACATCGAAGTTGGTCAAAGATTGGTTTAGGATGAAAAAAATTCAAGTCCTTGATTAGCCGGCACAATCACCCAACTTAAATCCTATCGAGAATTTGTTTGTAATTGTCAAACGGCGCTTGGGATCAAGTCGATTTACAAGCAAGGACAACTTGTTTAAAGGATTTAAAAAAGAATGGACAAGCATCGAAAAAACTACATTGAGAAATGTAATTGCCTCAATGCCCAAAAGATGTGCTGCCGTTATAAAAAATAACGGTTCTTATACAAAATATTAAAAAGTTGCTTAGATTATGCACAGCTTATTATTGGATTGATTTTGTTTTTGTATTTTATTTAACAGTAAAAGAATAAAGTACAAGTTTTGTTGTTACTGTATGTATGTATATTAAAATTTATCTACATCCTTATGTATTTCATGATGATTCCATAAAAATGTTAAAAATATATAATAGAGTAAAGTTTGTATTATTACCCAAATAATTGATATAAGTTTAGGTAATTAGTTTTAAATTTATAAATTTACCTTAAAGGTTTGATATCATCTTAGAAGATCTAGCGGTCGCACATGCGTTCATATACATACATACATATATTTATGTGTGCATGTAAACAAATATGACAGACCATACGCATAATGTTTGTAAATTTGTCTACCCACAACTTTGTATGTAAATGTGTACACTTATTGCTTCATGAG
>NW_017534879.1:13582-14826 GCF_001853355.1 Bactrocera latifrons
TCGGCAGATAATCCACCTTCTACTTCGTTCCATATGAAGCAATAAGCATCATGATTTATCAAATTGTAAAACACCAAATTGTGGACTTGCAACTTCGTGCGGTAATAAAGGCTGCTTACTTGGGATTTTGGTGCCATTAAGACCGCTTGCAGATCAATAGTAAACACGAAGGTTTCTTAGATTTTTCCTTTTGTTTCTCTTCCCTAGCTTCATTTTTTTTTGATTGGTGAAGATTGTAGACGTCATCCAAAATATCTCCCACAGTATGTCGCGCACAGATTTCACACTGATCTTTTTAAGGGAAGAATAGACCAAGCTTTTGATCTGCAAAGGCGTTATAAAATGCTGAAATAGAGAGTGGGGGTTTTCCATGTGCATTGCACCAATCATCTACGTAAAATTCGAAGAGTTGTTTTTTTGACGACCATTCTGGCAAAAGATATTTTTTTTGAGTTGTTGCACGGCAGTAATGTGATTCCATGGTTGGCAAAAAATTTAAAAACGAATTTAGAAATTCACGTGCAATGCTACAATTTTGTTGTGGTGTGTTCTGTGTAGTGTTTTTTGAAATCGTAGGCTGTTTAACCCAATTTAGCACCGTACGTCTGCCAATGCTAAGAGTGTTCAAGAAGAATTTTCTGCAAACTTTAAAATTTTTTTGCTCGACTCTTACATGGTATTGAAATGTTCGACTTCTTCTGCTCTTGTGTTTATCTTTGCGATTTCGCATTCTTGCAGGAGTTGTTACTTGAATCAATGTATTTATATAAGTCTGTTTCTCTTTCCAGTCCATTTGCCAGAATTGTTTAAACAATGCTTATCTTTGGTCTTCAGTAATTTTTGCATAGTGGAGAGCAGCAGAACTAGTGGCTTTTTTTTACAGCTACATCGCTCTCCAATGACTTTTGCATTTCTAACTCTTCGATGATTCCACAGGCCAATCTCTTTCTTTTTCCCCAGATAAAGTTTCCCATTTTCTCTCTGTTTTTTATTTTTTGCTGCGAACCAAGCTGGATTAACTATTTTTCCTCTTCTTTTGCGCGTTTGTGACTTAGAAGGAAGGTCAAATGATTCATCCGAATCGCTATTAAAGCGGTAAGGCACCAGTCCTAAAACTCCATCATCTGCGTCATTGCCATRATCGCTGCAATGCTCGTTACTGCTTTTATCACTATCCATTGAATTGAAATTCATCCTAAAAATAAAAAATAAATAGTTTTTATTGAAATTATTTGAATAACTAC